>NC_045455.1:42870348-43170348 GCF_002776525.5 Piliocolobus tephrosceles | reverse complement strand
ATGCGAATTCGAGGGATTCTCTTATCAGCAGGTGTAAAGAGATGTCTTCTTGACTAGCAAAAATTAGGAATAAAGATTTTACACAAAAAACATCTGAGGATGGAGGCAAAAGAAAGGCTATAAGTTCTACTAAATGTTTATCTTTTTTTTATTACACAGTAAATGCTCTTTACTCACCTCCTTAATGTCAGACTTGGAAAGCATGCCACAATATGGTCTCCAATTCCTTTTTATTATTCCTACAACTCTGCCTGTAGGCTTCAACATTTTCTCGCTTACAGCAGTCTTAAGCTGAGATATAAAAATAATAATGTTCAGTTATATTCCTCTAAGTATTATCAGGCAATTTCCTTTCAAAATCAAAATACATACATGGATACTAATCCATTCAGGCAGTAAATTACAACATAAGACTACAGAATGTTGATGTTTCAAAATTCTAGACAAGAACATGCCCAACCAAACCACAGACATTTTCTCTTGATAATAAAGCACTACAAAACAATCAAAAAGCAAAAACAAATAAATAAATATAACTGAATACACATGTTAGAACTCAACACTTTTCAGGATTAACATGAGGATTTACTGACTAAAATACACACACAGGTCTGGGAATTAGACTAGGCTTTGAGTACTAGTTTGCATAAATTAGCTATGTGGTATGGTGACTAGTTCCCTTTGGACCTTTATTTGTTCATTCTAAAGATTCTTCCTTATACAAAAAACCCAAAAAACCCAAATAAAGAGTGTCTGCTATTAGAAATAACAAAAGTTCCTATGGTATTTCACTTCTTAACACTATCCAAAGGCCTGGACTCTCCATGGATGAGTCTCCAGAGCACACAATGAGACTCCAGAGCAATGAACATAAATGATGGAAAAAGAAGAATACAAAAACTATTACATGTATTCCAACTATTTATGTTACTGTAATTATAAAATACAGAAATAAATAGGTCATATCAAGTAGACTTAGCTTATATCGTAAGAAATAACTGGAAGCATTCTCTTCAGAATAAATATGGTACCAGGTAAGTTGCCCAAATATAATGGCCCAGAAGTACATCTATTATGTTAAGGGAATTTCACCTAAAGCATTTCTAAAACATTTCCTAAAACATTACTTAAAGCATTTCAGAAAATTTTAAATTTGTATTTACTTAAACCTCACTAAGTCAAATAACATACTTGAATGTCACAGATTTTCAGTTTCATACTTGTATTAACTCATACTCGTATTAACAGTCTGTTTGCATTTAAACCCATTTATTTGAGCAAATTAAGACAATAAAACTACATAGAAGAGAAAAAAAAACATGTGTATGACATGTGTTAAATATACAAAACTATAATTTTATGCAATAAATCTGAAAGCAATGAAACCTGTTGTCTTCCAAAGCTGACATATTAGTAATACAAAGCTACACAGACAAAAAAAATTCCTGCTTAGATTCATACCATTCGTTCTCTCTCTTCTTCTTTCTCCACATCTTCTTCATTTTGACCTTCATCTTGTAAAACAACAGAAGATGGTGCTACCCACTGACTCTTGGGGAGAAGCTCCACAGCCACAGTATCTTCGTGAACAGCTCTGTTTAAATGTTTCAGTCCCTGTAAGATTATCTGTTTAAAACAACAGAGGGCATGAGCCCAAATATTTTTAATGGCAATATATTAAAGGGAAGATCATCTAACAGATATTTACATACATTCTGAATGCCTCTATAGAATCTCTATTCCTCCTTTATAGATTTTCTTTCTCTATTGTGTCCCTAATTTCACAACTTTAATTTCTCAATATCAGGTAGAAAAAACATAAGCCAGAATATACAGCTTGTGTTCATGGCTCCATCATAACTTACGCTAGTACCAAGAGACTTTGGAAAAATTATTTATGCTCTCTAAATCTCAAGGTCCTGATTGGTCAAATAAGAGTACGCTACCTCGTTTTTTATAGGTTGGGTTGAACATTAAATGAAATGCCATGCGCAAAGATTTAAAAAACTACCTGACAAATCATGAGCACTGTTAAAAAAAAAAGGAAAGAAAAAAGTTACTATTTGCTTTAAAGAATGTGAAGCCTCATATGTTACGCAAATAGTATTTACCATTAACTGGTCATAATATATAAAATAGCATCTTTATTTTAGTGTATAAGAAATTTATTTATATACTTGCCTCTTTATTTTCTTCATTGTCACCATGAATCCATACAGTAGCTTCTAAGTAATTTTCCCTGCTGGCTCTAAATGTTCCTTGAAGGTATGTACCAGATTTTATGCCTTGCTGTAGCTTACTTAAGGGAAGATGCTCTGAAAATATTATTTTTCCACTTTCTATTTCATTCTATGAAATAAGCAAACAAAAAGATGCCGCTATAAGTCTTCTGTTCACTCAATACACAACTATTATTAATATCAGGGAATTTTTGAAATCTACATTATGGTATACACAACTCTGAATAGGAGAAAATATAGTAGCTTTTCTCATAGGCCAGTGCTAATAAAAACAGCTTTCTATGACGAAGTATTCATTTTGTGATCTCTAATATGGTAGCCACTAGACACAAGTTTCTCTTGGGCACTTGAAAGATAGATAGTACCACCAAGAAACTGAATTTTTAATACATATTAAATTTAAACAGTCACATATAACTAAGTGGCTACATATTAGGGCAATACTTAATCTGTGTTTCAAAAATCAAACTCAACTTTTAACTTCTCATTTCCTTTTGGTTTCATAAAGTATCATAAAAGAAAGAAGGAATGACAGAAATGTAAAGATTGGATTTACATATAATGTCCTATCACTTAAAACTTATTTCTATAACAAGGGCTACCATTTATACTTACCATACCTATGTGCCAGGCACTGAGATGAAAATTGTATTAATGCCACAGTTATCATCTTATTTGATCCTTACAACAATATTATGAAGTCATTATTGCTAAACATTACATATTTATATAAAAGAAAATGAAGGCTCAGAGTTTAATTATTCCCTTAGCACTCCTTCTCACATCAGCTATTGCAATGACTCCTTTACTCACTTCTCTGCCTCTAATCTTTCCTGGATAAAATGCATAGTCTTACACACTGACACGAGAGTGGTCTTACAAATAAATACCATTTCTGATCATTCTCTCTTGCTCCGCCAATCCACATTCATATACCCTTGCTTTTTCTTAGCCTGATATATAAGAAAGGGATCTCAGAATCCTTTCCTCTTCATAGCAGCCCTTCTGAGAGATCTTTTTAAATCAATTGAAAAATTACTAACCTACAGAATAAGTTACAGGTCTTTACTACCTGGACACTCCCCTCCCTCTTCTTTCTCTGCCTGCAGTGCCTGCCATTTCTTGTCAACAGCTACTCTTTATTCACAAATCAGCCATGGATTCCATTCATTTTTTCCTCAACCAAACAGTGCTACCACGTACCAGGCCCTACTCAGGTTAATGGGAATACATCTATTTTAGAAAGTTGTCTTTTAGGAATGGCATTTCAATAAGCCTATGACATCCACTCGTTTATAACACAACTATTCCAAATCCAGCTTACCCACCGACATTCCAATTTTTAAATTTGATATCTATGTGCCTAATATTCCAAAGTGGCTATTTTAATATTTTCACTTTTCAAAAACAAAACAAAACAAAACAAAAACATACCACTTCTTCAGACAAACAAGCAAGACGATCTATGAGTTCAGGGTTAGCAGTTAGGCTCTTTACATATTCTTCACCTGAAAAAATAAGTTTATGTTGTTTTTGATAGTATTTTTTCCTTAGATACAGAAAAGATGGATAGTGTTGTTTCCAACAGTATACATATCATTCTTTCATTCATTAAGAGACAGTCTCACGCTGTCTCTCAGGCTGGAGTGCAGCAGTGCAATGACACATCACTACAGCCTAGAATCCCTGGGCTCAAGCTATCTTCATGCCTTAGCCTCCTGAGTAGCTGGGACTATAGTTACACACTACCATGCATGGCTCTCTCTTTTTTTTTTTTCTGTAGAGACATAGTCTCCCTATGTTGCCCAGGCTGGTCTTGAACTCCTGGTCTCAAGCAAGCCTCTTGCCCTGACCTCCCAAAGTGTTGGGATTATGGCACCTGGCCTCAATTTATTTAAGAAACAAAACCCAAAAATCTGTTGATGTGATCATGCCTAAGCAGAGGCAGGCGTTCCAGTGTATTTATGAGATTTCATCGCTAAACCAGTTGCAAATACTGAGGCGAAAACTAACAGCCACTGGGCACCACAACATATTTAGCTTAAAAACTATGTGAAATTTAAAAATACAAAAATATCACATGAAGTTACATAGGACTACAAAAATACTAAATAGTAAAGTGAACATCTGACTATAGGTCTGATGATGATTTTTACACGTATTTGCAAACATGCACTAAGTACTTCTACATTTAGACTTACAAGTGAAAGCTGGTATTCCTTCTTCTACAGCTTTCTCTTTGTTTTTCCTGTCATTTGTTATGAAGATAACTTGCAGGTGGTTGTCTGCTGACATTTTCTTCAAATGTTCATTGTACCATTTTGCTGCTACTCGAATAGCTCTATCATTCCTGTCATTAGCATTTTCTCCCTGCTCTTGTTCTACATAGGTTTCTCTAAATGGAAAGGAAAGAAAAAAACGAAATAAAAGGAAATCAGTAGACACAAGGATATGTGAAAACTCTTAGCACATACATGCTTAACCACTAAACCAGAAAAAGTCAATGGTATATCTTTTCTCTGGAATGTATTCAGATGTACACCTCAGAGAAGAAATTAAGATTCCTATAATTAAGTTTTTAAGAAACAATTTGCTCGGAAAAGAAGAAAATTATGTTACTAATGGGACAAGAAAAAGGCTAATAGAATTTTTTTTCCTAAAAAGAAAAATTCAAGATCAGAATTTATACTTCAAGTTGAGACACTAAATAATAGTTTATTGAGATAAATTATAATACAATTTCACAGGTCTGATAATCAGATTTCTCTTAAACTGTAGGTTAATAGCAATTCCTAAAAGCTACAAATAGTATAAGTAGATCATTTATAATCAGAATTCTACAGTCATTAATAAATAATGCATGTAACTTATCCATGGTAAACACTAATAGCTGAAGCTATGTAGAGACTGAAAAGCCAGGTATATTAATAGATATTACATATTTCTTCTATCTAAACTCCCAAATGTCAACACATTCATCTATTTCTTTAAATCTGTTCATCAAAGCCAGGTTTAAGTGCAACAGCAAAGTTCACTATAATAGCTTCCAGTACTTAATGGTAATAGATTCAATTTTATAATCTGATCGATTTACATTAATCGTTTTAGAATTATTTTATTCCTCATCGTTGAATGCACTTGCTAATGCTTTTTTTTTTTTTTTTTGAAACAGAGTCTTGCTCTGCAGCTCAGGCTGGAGTGCAATGGCATGATCTCAGCTTACTGCAACCTCTACCTCCGAGTTTAAGCGATCCTCCCAAATTAGCCTCGCAAGCAGCTGGGACTAGAGGCATGTACCACCACAACCAGCTAATTTGGCTAGGCTGGTCTGGAACTCCTGGCCTCAAGTGATCTGTCCATCTCAACCTCCCAAAGTGCCAGGATTACAGACATAGGCCACCACGCCCAGCTGCTAATGCTTAAAGCTTATCAGTGAAAGACAGAGTCATAAATTTTTGAATTGGTTTCGAACGTGGGTCTTTCTGCACTGAAAAATAAGTGACGTTCCTATTTCTGGATTTCAAGGAGGTACTAACAATAAGAAGCCTACAAGGGCTTTACTGGTATTCTTTACAAGGACATTGAAGTTTGAGATATAAGAATCAAGAAAGTTGAGAAATTAAGGTTTTTAGAAATGTGCATAATCTGATGGAATTTCATTACCAGAATCCTACACACTAATCCAATGGTTCTCAATTCAGTGAATTCTCCCCCCAGGGCATTTTGCATCATTACAACTGAGTGGTGGTGGTGGTGGTGGGGGTAAGGGGTGGGATTCTGCCAAAGAGGCTAGGAACACTGGTAAACATCCTACAATGTATAAAACAGCCTTCCCACCACAAAAAAAAAAAAAAAAAAATTTCAGTTCAAAATATCTATAATGCCAAGATTGAGAAGCCCTGGTCTAATCCAATAAAAGTACCATAAATAGCCATCATAGATTATTTATGTAATATAACATAATAGGCAATATCTTACTTTCTGAGACCACACACTGAGTTCAAAGAATCTAAAAGCACAACAAAGAATTCTATTCTTGGCCAGGCACAGTGGCTCATGCCTGTAATCCCAGCACTTTGGGAGGCTGAGGTGGGTGGATCACGAGGTCAGGAATTCGAGACCAGCCTGACCAACATGGTGAAATCCTGTCTCTACTAAAAATACAAAAATTAGCTGGGCATAGTGGTACGTGCCTGTAATCCCAGCTACTCAGGAGGCTGAGGCAGGAGAAACGCTTGAACTTGGGAGGCGGAGGTTGCAGTGAGCCGAGATCATGCCACCGCACTCCAGCCTAGGCGGCAGAGTGAGACTGCGTCTCAAAAAAAAAAAAAAAGAATTATATTCCTTAACCTAATCTTGCTCAATGTAATCAGCTGCAAAGTATTAAACTTTTTAAAAGACCATTAAGAATAAATCTACTTTCTATTTTTAAACAAAATAGAAACTTCACAAACTCATACATTTTATTACCCTGTTGTTCACATTATATGGCATTCCAGGAACTTAGGCAAATCTTATCTTCCAAGATTCTATGGTCCAACTCAAGCTAAAACCAATTCAAAATGAAAACATTTTGGAAATAAAATTACCTAGGAGTAATTTTATTTAGTCTAGGAGTCAGCAGGCCTTGGTTTTAGGCTTGAGCCTATCAATGCCTGTGGGACCTCAGAGAGATTCACTTAGCATTATCCTCTGCACAGCGATGTAAGAATCAAATAGGGTATGAAATCTATCACTTACCTACTGACAATGTCACAAATTACTCACAGGAACCCTCTTCCCAATTTAGCTAATCCTGTGGTTTTCTGATATTTGACTTAGCAATATTCCTCCTACCTATGGTGCTCATTAGTGAAAGTATAGAAATGCTTCTCTTGGTTGTTAGTCACATCTCGGATACGTTTATATACGGGGGCACTGCGATTTCTCACTTCTTGAAGAACTGTTTGTAGCACAATTACATTCCTGATGGCAGGGTCCTCAAGAACATCAATCTTAAAAAAAGAAAGTAAGTTAATTTTTCCTATATTCATTTGTAAGCAGCCTCTGTCAAACACAAAATCCTGTTTTATGTTGGGCATAAATACTTTATGTTTTAAAAACACTGAGTAAGTTAAGCCAAGAAGCTATTTGGCCATAGAAAACAATAGTCACTAAATCCTTCAGCTCTATTTAAAAAGCACACTTAAACAGACCAATCACAAGACTTCGTAGAATTAAGGGTATTAATAAAGAAATACGTTGGCCCACATAGTTTTTGTTCGTAGGCACTTACAAGCTGCCTGGGAGTCGCAGGCTGGAGGCCCCAGAAGCCCAGGTCCCCGGCCTCCAGGCACTTACAATCTAAGGCAGAAGAGACACCAGGAGTTAGAAAAATAACGTGTCTAAAATACGACTCCAAAAACTACATTTTTTAAAGCGCAAGGAAAAGAACCTCGGCCTGGAGAACAGGCAGCTTGGGTCCCCAGGGGGTTTCCCTTCCCCTAGATATGAGACACTGCCAAAGACCCTCCTCCCTGAGCCTCAGTTTCCCTACGTGTCATACCCCCTTGTCCCGGTGGGGCCTCACTGTCCGCGGTTCGCCCGCCCACGCACCTGGTGCAGTAACACATTAGTGTCAGGCAGCAAGTAGTGCGGCTGCGGGCAGAGGCTGCTCGCCGGGTCCTGGGGCTGAGGCTCCAGGGCCGGCCCCTCGTGCGCCCCGCCACACGCTGCGCACCCGGGCGCACCGCAGCCGATGTCGTCCCGCAGGTAGTGCTCGCGCACGATCTTCATCACGCCGCCCGCCCGGGTCTTTTTTAAGAACGTCTTGGACTTGAGCATCTTGCCTCGCCGCGCAGAATCCTAACCCTAGCAGCGCTCCAGCAAAAGGCTTCAAGCTAGGACACAACTGTGCCTCATCCAGGGGTTCTCCCTTTTCGGTTCCTGGATTAGTAACACTTCTCGCGGGAAAATGTCGAGACAAACGTTGATTGGCTCTCTGACGGCCGCGGGGATTGGGCGAGAGTGAGGAGGGGCGGCAAAGCAAGGCGAGGAGCCATTTCCGCCCGTAGCCTAGGCGGGGCTCGCTTCTGGACTCCACCTCCCATCGTGTATTGCTTTCCACGCCTCGGAACATCCGGGAGAGCTGACTTCCGGCGGCTTGTGGGAGTGCTCCTTCCATCTTCCTCACGGGTGCGGAGATGGTTGTCTTGGTTACTGGTCCTAACGGTCCCCTGCCCTGAAATCCCTTGTTGAGGGCCTGCAACCTTGAGCTTCCGACTGGAGACGCCTTTGGTCCCTCGAAGTATCTGCACTGGCGGCTGGTCAAGCGTTCAGTGTGGAGTAATTGACTCTTTCGAGGTAACTTGCGACTGTCATCCGTTTGCCGCGTGGGGCAAGGAATCCCCCGACCTGCCAAGTTTGGGGCTTAATTTTCACGCTGAGTGTGTAGGCAGTCCTCGTTTCGGGTCCTTTGTAATCGAGGAGAGGATTTGTCTTTGAATTCACTTTCTCTTACCCATTTCCCTTCAAAAAGGAGGGAGCCCGATCTTGGTATAGTTCTCGCTGTTTCCATTCCATAATCATTCAGTTTAGAAAAACCGAAATATTTAATAGCATAATTTGTTATATCATGAGGTATTAAAACAAGGTAGTTGCTAACATTCTTATGAAAGAGTAAGAAGCTATATTTAGAATTTCTTTAACTTTTCTTATACCCTGTTGTTTTCATTCTGCTATCTATAAAAAATGTTTTTGTCTCCCTGTTTTCCCTATTTAAAAAACTTTCAGTGATGACTCATTGCCTATAGGATAAAATCCAACCGTATTTTGACATATAAGGCCCTCCAGTCTTGATCGTTAAGGAGGGCTGTGTGTGTGTGTGTGTGTGTGCGTTTTGGGGCGGGGGGGAATGGAAGGAGTAACTATTCCAAGACTTGGCTTTGTTTTTTTTACTTCCACTCACGTATCGTTAATAACTGCATGATTTCTCCTCTTTACTATGCCTGTCCAAGTTTTTCAAGAGTCTAAGTGCTACCTCCGTGTAACCTTTCCCTGACCAACTCAGTCGTGATTTCTGTTATCTTTGAGCATGCGTTGCTTTTAGTACCATTCTTGATTATGATGGGCTTTTTTCTTCATCTTGTACATTTCTTTGTTTTGTCCAAATAAGATTCCTCCCCCCAGGAACTGTTGTTTTTTGTTTGTTTTGTTTCTTTAAAGTTCCTCGAAGACTGAGTTCGTAGTAGGAATTAATGTGTTTGATTTGAGCACTAACTTACTGCAATAATCTGTTCTAGATTAGGGGTGCACTAAATTGCCTAATATTTATTTAAGGAATCCTTAGTCTCTCTTCAATATGGTCCATGATTTCTGCAGTTAATTTTTAAGTTGATGTTGTTTTTTTAACCTACAGAATATTAAAATCGAATTAGAGAAGAAAACTGATCCATAATAATAAAAATGTCTCGAAAAATTTCAAAGGAGTCAAAAAAAGTGAACATCTCTAGTTCTCTAGAATCTGAAGATATTAGTTTAGAAACAACAGTTCCTACGGATGATATTTCCTCATCAGAAGAGCGAGAGGGTAAAGTCAAAATCACCAGGCAGCTAATTGAACGAAAAGAACTACTTCATAATATTCAGTTACTAAAAATTGAGCTATCCCAGAAAACTATGATGATCGACAATTTGAAAGTGGATTATCTTACAAAGGTAAGATCAGGTTTAAATTTTGTTTTCTGTGTGCTTTATTGTCTTCAAATAGCAGGTAAGTAAGAATTAAATACACACACACATTATCTGAACTTGAAATGATACATTTATATTTCTTGACAAGTATAGCCTTTAAATAATTTTGGTGTTCATAGAAGTAGAGAATAGAATGGTGGTTACCAAGGGCTGACGTGGTTGGGGTAAAGGAGGATTGGGGAGATGTTGGTCAAAGGATACATTATTACAGTTGAATAGGAGGAATATATTCAAGAGATATATTGTACCGCATGGTGACTATAGTTAATGACATTGTAATCTTGAAAAACACAGCAGATGTTAAGTGTTCTCATTACTAAGATAACTATGTGAGGTAAAACATTTGTTAATTCGCTAGAGTTAACCATTTCACAGTGTACATACATTTCAAAACATTATGTTGTACCTGACAAATACAGTTTTATCTGTCAGTTGGATCACCTGAGGTCAGCAGTTTGAGACCAACCTGGCCAACATTGTGAAACCCCAGCTCTACTGAAAAAAAAAAAAAAAAGAAGCCAGCCGTGATGGCAGGTGTCTGTAATCCCAGCCACTCAGGAGTCTGAGGCAATAGGCTGAGGCAGGAGAATCGCTTGAACCCGGGAGGTGGAGTTTGCGGTGAGCCATGATCACGCCGCTGCACTTCAGCCTGGGCAACAGAGCAAGACTCTGTCTCAAAAACTAATAATAATAATAATAATTGGAGGCCAGGTGCGGTAGCCAACACCTGTAATCCCAGCACTTTGGATGCTGAGGCCAGTGGATTGCTGTCAAGCTCGGGAGTTCGAGACCACCCTGGGCAACATGGTGAGATCACCTTGCTATTAAAAAAAATAAAATAGGCCGGGCGCGGTGGCTCAAGCCTGTAATCCCAGCACTTTGGGAGGCCGAGACGGGCGGATCACGAGGTCAGGAGATCGAGACCATCCTGGCTAACACGGTGAAACCCCGTCTCTACTAAAAATACAAAAAAACTAGCCGGGCGAGGTGGCGGGCGCCTGTAGTCCCAGCTACTCCGGAGGCTGAGGCAGGAGAATGGCGTAAACCCAGGAGGAGGAGCTTGCAGTGAGCTGAGATCCGGCCACTGCACTCCAGTTCGGGCAACAGAGCGAGACTCAGCCTCAAAAAAATAAAATAAAATAAAATAAAATAAAATAGCCCTGCATGGTGGTGCTCCACCTATGGGCCCTGCTACTCCCGAGACTGAGGCAGGAGAATCACTTGAATCCAGGGGCAGAGATTGCAGAGAGCTGAGGTCGTGTCACTGCACTCCAGCCTGAGTGACAGAGCAAGACCCTAGCTCAAAATGATAATAATAATAATTTGAATATTGAAATATGGAATGATTTAAAGGTAGATATGGATGAATTACTTTTGTAGACTCAGTTTTAAAAATCTAGCACATATGAGGTTTATTTTCTCTTTTTTTTTTTTTTTCTTTTGAGACAGTCTTGCTCCGTTGCCCAGGCTGGAGTGCAGTGGTGCGGTCTTGGCTCATTGCAACCTCTGCCTCTTGGGTTCAAGCAATTCTCCTGCCTCAGCCTCCCACATAGCTGGGATTACAGGTGCTCACCACCACGCCTGGCTAATTTTTGGTGTGTTTTTAGTAGGGATGGAGTTTCACCATGTTGGCCAGGCTGGTCTGGAACTCCTGACCTCAGGTGATCCACCCATCTTGGCCTCCAAAAGTGGAAGTATATTTCCTTAGATGTATTTTCTCACCATGTTGTTTGCCACTTCATTTAGCACTAATTGATACGACTGATTTGATAGGGAGAATCAAAATTACAATTTTTTTTTTTTTCTGAGATGGAGTCTGACTCTGTTGCCCAGGTTGGAGTGTAGTGGTGTGACCTCAGCTCACTGCAACCTCCTCCTCCCAGATTCAAGTGATTCTCCTGCCTCAGCCTCCCAAGTAGCTGGGATTACAGGCGCCTGCCACCACGCTTGGCTGATTTTTGTATTATTAATAGAGACACGGTTTTTTGCCATGTTGGCCAGACTGATCTCAAACTCCTGGCTTTACGTGATCCGCCTCCCTCTGCCTTCCAAAGTGCTGGGATTACAGGCATGAGCCACCGCACCTGACCAGCCAAAATTATAATTATCTTTGTTCTGGAAATTTGGTTTCTTTGGTACCTTTCTTTTGCTACATACTGTTTCTGTCTATAAAATAGTTACTTTGTCATAATAAGATGCATAAATTAAGGTTCCATAATCATTAGCAAACGATGTTTGCCATACAGATTAAAGATGTTCTAGTCATTGTTTTTTGTCATTGTGTGGTTATCTACGGTTATAGGATTTGATGTAAGACTTATGAAGTTGTCACTAGCTATGAGAACTTTACAGCGATTTCAGAAAGACCGAAGAGTTCTTTCCCACTGTCACTGAGAACATCTTTTCTTTCCCATGGTAAACCCATCATCTTTCCTCTTGGTCCAGCTCTTTCTACCTGCACATTTTATTGTTTCACTTAGACTATCTCACTTGATAAGTCTGTCTCCTATTTTAGTTCTTGCCTTTGTATACCAGCTTACTTCAGTATCCTGCCACTGAAAAATTTCTTGCCCATGCCTCTCAAAGTTACCCAAAGCCTCAATCTTGATGAAGTAAAGGACCAGTTTAGGTAAACTTTTAAAAAATACACGAATGGCTAACATTTATTGAGTGCTTATGCTGTGCCAGACATTGTTCTGAGAACCTTTACGTGTTGCCTCATTTAAGCCTCATAGCAACCCTGTGAAACATAGGTACTTTTAGGGGAGGAGGCTTTCCCTGAACCATTAGATTAAATGAATCATACAGTAAGTTAGATAGTACCGGTTACTTAGTGTCTTAGTCCATTTGGTCAGCTATAACAAAATACCATAGACTGGGTAGCCTATAAGCAACAAAAATTTATTTTGCACAGATCTGGAAGCAAGACAGTCCAAGATAAGGGTGCTCGTATGGTGAGGTTCTGATGGGGGCCCTCTCCCAGGTTGCATACTTCTTGCTGTGTCCTCCTATGGCACAAGGGTAAGCTAGCTCTCTGGGATCACTTTTATAAGGGCACTAATCCCAACAATAAGGGTTCTACCCTTATAACCTAACCATCCCAAAGGCCCCCCACTTCCTGCTACTCACAGTGATGATTAGGTTTCAATATACGAATTTTGAGGGGACACAGAAAATAAGCCCACAGTAAGTATTAGCCGTTGTTGTTATCAACTAACATAGTATCCTTATCTGTTTCATCCCTTTCATTTTCTGTGCCTTTTACGGCCATCAGACTGAATTTGTTTGTTTGTTATTTGTCTGTGAATAGACTATGAGGTCTGTGAGGACAGGGATGTTTTTGTATTCACGGTTGTATTTCCAGCACTTAGAACAGCGCCTGACACAAAGTAAGTGCCCAGCTATTTCTTAAATGAATGACTGAACCCCATTTTGCTCTGATAAAACAAAACCACTAGGTGGTTAATAGCATACCCAAGGCCATTCAGATGAAAATGATAGAGCCAGATAGGATTCAAACCTAAGAGGTCTAAAGCCTATACTCTACACAAGTGAAGCTCCAAACACTTTCTTTTAGGTACCGTATACAGTCACCTCCCTAGTCTCGGTCACTTGGTAATTTATCCATGCATCCAGTGGTTTCCCATCTGTATTCCCTTACTCTTTTTGCGTTTCACGTGAACTCCATCTACCGTCACCTCTCCAGATCTTTCCTGCAACTCATTGAATCAACCTGAGGTTATCTCCCACTCATTAATTCACCCACTCAGTCAGCAAATATTTTATTAAGTGCCGCCTATATACCATATCCAGACTTACATTTTATTCGGCCACCTCTTTTATTATTTGTCTTCAGCTTGCATTATGCTTGGTTGCCAACGGCTTTGCTTCTTTTTAGGTGTAAGCTTTATATTATAGAAATGTTGGCTGATTCATGACAGGCTCTCTAGTGTAACAAATCCAAATTACAGTTCTAGGTGCACACAGTTTGGGTTTTGAATTCCAGCCTTACTAAATTCCTTGTTTGTTCCCTGAGTTCCTATAAAATGATAATAGTATTTATTCCATGAAATTATTGGGAGGATTTATCAATGTATGTAAGCTCATAGATGCCTGGTGTATACTAATAATATATTTACTATTTACATATTATTTTATTTGTAGCTGTACTTACTCAGCACAATATTATTATTTTTCTATTTCCATGGTGCTTAATGTAGTTTTGTTGTGGTTTTCTAGTTTGACTGAAAATGAGGAAGATTAAATTAGTCATTTTCCTGAGTTTGACACATAATCATCATTGATCCCTGAAAGGCCACCGTTTATCTAATGTATTTATTCTTTTTATTCCTATAGCTCATTCCCTTCTTCCATTTCTTAATGCAAACATTTTAATGTTTTGTTTACGTGTATTATTGAGAATGTGTATCTTTTATTTTAACTTTACAGAAATGTAAATTATATGCTTTGTTTTAGTTCTCATCTCTTTTTCTACTCAGTACTGTTTTTGAAATTATCTGTTACTTTGTGTACATCTAGTCCTTTGCTTTCAACTCTTATATAATTATTTGTGTGCATCTACCAGTCTATCTACTACATTGCTAGGCATCCAGATTGCCTCCAGCTCTTTGCCAGCACATGCAGCATTAGACATTTCTTTTCTGGACCTCTGTGAGCATGTCTTTGACATATATAAACGTCTGCTTCATTTAAGTGTACTGCCAGGTTCTCTCCAAAATAGCTGTCCTGCTGTATATTAGTGGAGTTTTTTCTCTATCAAATGAATACTCAGGATTTTCTGCTCGAAGACCCCTTAGGAATAAGATGTTTGCTCTGAAATGTATGAAGACATACCTATCGTAGAGTTAGCTTTCCACAATTTATGGAACCTAAAGCACCTCTATTGTAAGATTCATCACTACATGCATTGCTAAGGTTAAAAACTGCCAGTTGAATTATAAAGTGCCTTAGATTGTAAAATGCATTCCAATTTTAGAGCTGTTACAATGTGAGAAAGTGTAGGTCTAGAGTTGATGAAAGAATATTTTTAAAATATTAAAGAATATGTATATGTGCATTAATGTGTGTGTGTGTATATATGTGTGTGTACATATATGTGTATAGATACATGTGTGTGTATGTGTATATGTACGTGTATATATATGTGTATATATATACACATATATATGTGTGTATATATACACATACGTGTGTGTGTGTGTGTTTATATATATATATATTACATGCCCTGGGAATACCACCTTAGGCAAACAGCACTACACACATTACATATATATTTTTCACTTATTTATGTATAAATGAGTATGTGACATATTTCTTTTTATGTTTTAAAATAACACCTTTATTCGTATGTGTTATTATATGTTTAGTTATGTCTTGTCTTTTGTCTGTATGTGTGAAGCACTCCAGATGAACAGAAAGTGCTACACTGTTTCTTGTGAGCCTTGATTCTAAAGCTAGTACACTCCTCTGAATTTTGTCTCTCTGGTCGATTGTGAGGACTCAGAAGTATATTGGACTCCTGGTGTTAGACCTATTTGTTTTTTGGTGTTTCAGTGAGGTCCAGCTCTAGAAGAAAGCAAAGAAAGTTCATGGGATATTTTGAAGTGAACAGGGTCCCCAAAATCCTAATGGATCTGGTAACACCATGTGGTCTTTGGTTCAAATCTGTCTGGTTGCATCCTCTCTGAATTTTTTTTCTTTTTTCTTTTTATTTATTTTTTTTATTATACTTAAAGTTCTAGGGTATATGTGCATAACGTGCAGGTTTGTTACATATGTATACTTGTGTCATGTTGGTGTGCTGCACCCATCAACTCGTCAGCACCCATCAATTCGTCATTTATATCAGGTATAACTCCCAATGCAATCCCTCCCCCCTCCCCACTCCCCACGATAGGCCCCGATGTGTGATGTTCCCCTTCCCGAGTCCAAGTGATGTCATTGTTCAGTTACCACCTATGAGTGAGAACATGTGGTGTTTGGTTTTCTGTTCTTGTGATAGTTTGCTAAGAATGATGGTTTCCAGCTGCATCCATGTTCCTACAAAGGACGCAAACTCATCCTTTTTTATGGCTGCATAGTATTCCATGGTGTATATGTGCCACATTTTCTTAATCCAGTCTGTCACAGATGGACATTTGGGTTGATTCCAAGACTTTGCTATCGTGAATAGTGCCGCAATAAATATACGTGTGCATGTGTCTTTATAGCAGCATGATTTATAATCCTTTGGGTATATACCCAGTAGTGGGATGGCTGGGTCATATGGTACATCTAGTTCTAGATCCTTGAGGAATTGCCATACTGTTTTCCATAATGGTTGAACTAGTTTACAATCCCACCAACAGTGTAAAAGTGTTCCTATTTCTCCACATCCTCTCCAGCACCTGTTGTTTCCTGACTTTTTAATGATTGCCATTCTAACTGGTGTGAGATGGTATCTCATTGTGGTTTTGATTTGCATTTCTCTGATGGCGAGTGATGATGAACATTTTTTCATGTGTCTGTTGGCTGTATGTCTTCTTTTGAGAAATGTCTGTTCATATCCTTTGTCCACTTTTTGATGGGGTTGTTTTTTTTATTCTTGTAAATTTGTTTGAGTTCTTTGTAGATTCTGGATATTAGCCCTTTGTCAGATGAGTAGATTGCAAAAATTTTCTCCCATTCTGTAGGTTGCCTGTTCACTCTGATGGTAGTTTCTTTTGCTGTGCAGAAGCTCTTTCGTTTAATTAGTCAATTTTGGCTTTTGTTGCCGTTGCTTTTGGTGTTTTAGACATGAAGTCCTTGCCCATGCCTATGTCCTGAATGGTACTACCTAGGTTTTCTTCTAGGGTTTTTATGGTATTAGGTCTACCATTTAAGTCTCTAATCCATCTTGAATTAATTTTCATATAAGGAGTAAGGAAAGAATCCAGTTTCAGCTTTCTACTTATGGCTAGCCAATTTTCCCGGCACCATTTATTAAATAGGGAATCGTTTCCCCATTTCTTGTTTTTATCAGGTTTGTCAAAGATCACATGGCTGTAGATGTGTGGTATTATTTCTGAGGACTCTGTTCTGTTCCATTGGTCTATATCTCTGTTTTGGTACCAGCACCATGCTGTTTTGGTTACTGTAGCCTTGTAGTATAGTTTGAAGTCAGGTAGCGTGATGCCTCCAGCTTTGTTCTTTTGACTTAGGATTGTCTTGGCAATGCGGGCTCTTTTTTGCTTCCATATGAACTTTAAAGCAGTTTTTTCCAATTCTGTGAAGGAACTCATTGGTAGCTTGATGGGGGTGGCATTGAATCTGTAAATAACCCTAGGCAGTATGGCCATTTTCACGATATTGATTCTTCCTATCCATGAGCATGGTATGTTCTTCCATTTGTTAGTCCTCTTTTATTTCATTGAGCAGTGGTTTGTTGTTCTCCTTGAAGAGGTCCTTTACGTCCCTTGTAAGTTGGATTCCTAGGTATTTTATTCTCTTTGAAGCAATTGTGAATGGAAGTTCATTCATGATTTGGCTGTTTGTCTGTTACTGGGTATAAGAATGCTTGTGATTTTTGCACATTACTTTTGTGTCCTGAGACTTTGCTGAAGTTGCTTATCAGCTTAAGGAGATTTTGGACTGAGACGATGGGGTTTACTAAATATACAATCATGTCCTCTGCAAACAGGGACAATTTGGCTTCTTCTTTTCCTAACTGGATACCCTTGATTTCTTTCGCTTGCCTGATGGCCCTAGCCAGAACTTCCAACACTATGTTGAATAGGAGTGGTGAGAGAGGGCATCCCTGTCTTGTGCCAGTTTTCAAAGGGAACTTTTCCAGTTTTTGCCCATTCAGTATGATATTAGCTGTGGGTTTGTCATAAATAGCTCTTATTATTTTGAGGTACGTTCCATCAATACCGAATTTATTGAGCGTTTTTAGCATGAAGGGCTGTTGAATTTTGTCAAAAGCCTTTTCTGCATCTATTGAGATAATCATGTGGTTTTTGTCTTTGGTTCTGTTTGTATGCTGGATTACATTTATTGATTTGCGAATATTGAACCAGCCTTGCATCCCAGGGATGAAGCCCGCTTGATCATGGTGGATAAGCTTTTTGATGTGCTGCTGAATCCGGTTTGCCAGTATTTTATTGAGAATTTTTGCATCGATGTTCATCAGGGATATTGGTCTAAAATTGTCTTTTTTTTGTTGTGTCTCTGTCAGGCTTTGGTATCAGGATGATGTTGGCCTCATAAAATGAGTTAGGGAGGATTCCCTCTTTTTCAATTGATTGAAATAGTTTCAGAAGGAATGGTACCAGCTCCTCCTTGTACCTCTGGTAGAATTCAGCTGTGAATCCATCTGGTCCTGGACTTTTTTTGGTTGGTAGGCTATTAATTATTGCCTCAATTTCAGAGCCTACTATTGGTCTATTCAGGGATTCAACTTCTTCCTAGTTTAGTCTTGGGAGGATGTATGTGTCCAGGAAATTACCCATTTCTTCTAGATTTTCTAGTTGATTTGCGTAGAGGTGTTTATAGTATTCTCTGATGGTAGTTTGTATTTCTGTGGGGTCCATGGTGATATCCCCTTTATCACTTTTTATTGCGTCTATTTGATTCTTCTCTCTTTTTTTCTTTATTAGTCTTGCTAGCAGTCTGTCAATTTTGTTGATTTTTTCAAAAAACCAACTCCTGGATTCATTGATTTTTTGGAGGGTTTTTTGTGTCTCTATCTCCTTCAGTTCTGCTCTGATCTTAGTTATTTCTTGCCTTCTGCTAGCTTTTGAATGTGTTTGCTCTTGCTTCTCCAGTTCTTTTAATTGTGATGTTAGGGTGTCAATTTTAGATCTTTCCAGCTTTCTCTTGTGGGCATTTAGTGCTATAAATTTCCCTCTACACACTGCTTTAAATGTGTCCCAGAGATTCTGGTATGTTGTATCATTGTTCTCATTGGTTTCAAAGAACATCTTTATTTCTGCTTTCATTTCGTTATGTACCCGGTAGTCATTCAGGAGCAGGTTGTTCAGTTTCCATGTAGTTGAGCAGTTTTGATTGAGTTTCTTAGTCCTGAGTTCTAGTTTGATTGCACTGTGGTCTGAGAGACAGTTTGTTATAATTTCTGTTCTTTTACATTTGCTAAGGAGTGCTTTACTTCCAATTATGTGGTCAATTTTGGAATAAGTGCGATGTGCTGAGAAGAATGTATATTCTGTTGATTTGGGGTGGAGAGTTCTATAGATGTCTATTAGGTCCACTTGGTGCAGAGATGAGTTCAATTCCTGGATATCCTTGTTAACTTTCTGTGTCGTTGATCTGTCTAATGTTGACAGTGGAGTGTTGAAGTCTCCCATTATTATTGTATGGGAGTCTAAGTCTCTTTGTAAGTCTCTAAGGACTTGCTTTATGATTTTGGGTGCTCCTGTATTGGGTGCATATATATTTAGGATAGTTAGCTCTTCCTGTTGAATTGATCCCTTTACCATTATGTAATGGCCTTCTTTGTCTCTTTTGATCTTTGATGGTTTAAAGTCTATTTTATCAGATACTAGGATTGCAACCCCTGCTTTTTTTTGTTCTCCATTTGCTTGGTAGATCTTCCTCCATCTCTTTATTTTGAGCCTATGTATGTCTCTGCATGTGAGATGGGTCTCCTGAATACAGCAGACTGATGGGTCTTGACTCTTTATCCAGTTTGCCAGTCTGTGTCTTTTAATTGGAGCATTTAGTCCATTAACATTTAAGGTTAATATTGATATGTGTGAACTTGATCCTGCCATTATGATATTAACTGATTATTTTGCTCATTAGTTGATGCAGTTTCTTCCTAGCCTCGATGGTCTTTATATTTTGGCATGTTTTTGCAATGGCTGGTACCGGTTGTTCCTTTCCAAGTTTAGGGCTTCCTTCAGGGTCTCTTGTAAGGCAGGCCTGGTGGTGACAAAATCTCTAAGCATTTGCTTATCTGTAAAGGATTTTATTTCTCCTTCACTTATGAAACTTAGTTTGGCTGGATATGAAATTCTGGGTTGAAAATTCTTTTCTTTAAGAATGTTGAATATTGGCCCCCACTCTCTTCTGGCTTGTAGAGTTTCTGCCGAGAGATCTGCTGTCAGTCTGATGGGCTTCATTTTGTGGGTAACCCGACCTTTCTCTCTGGCTGCCCTTAAGATTTTTTCCTTCATTTCAACTTTGGTGAATCTGGCAATTATGTGTCTTGGAGTTGCTCTTCTCGAGGAGTATCTTTGTGGCGTTCTCTGTATTTCCTGAATTTGAATGTTGGCCTGCCCTACTAGGTTGGGAAAGTTCTCCTGGATGATATCCTGAAGAGTGTTTTCCAACTTGGTTCCATTTTCCCCCTCACTTTCAGGCACCCCAATCAGATGTAGATTTGGTCTTTTTACATAATCCCATACTTCTTGCAGGCTTTGTTCATTTCTTTTTCTTCTTTTTTCTTTTGGTTTCTCTTCTTGCTTCGTTTCATTCATTTGATCCTCAATCGCTGATACTCTTTCTTCCAGGTGATCGAGTCGGTTACTGAAGCTTGTGGATTTGTCATTTATTTCTCATGTCATGGTTTTCATCTCTGTCATTTTATTTATGACCTTCTCTGCATTAGTTATTCTAGCTATCAATTCTTCCACTCTTTTTTCAAGATTTTTGGTTTCTTTGCGCTGGGTACGTAATTCCTCTTTTAGCTCTGAGAAGTCTGATGGACTGAAGCCTTCTTCTCTCATCTCGTCAAAGTCATTCTCTGACCAGCTTTGATCTGTTGCTGGCGATGAGCTGTGCTCCTTTGCAGGGGGAGATGTGCTCTTATTTTTTGAATTTCCAGCTTTTCTGCCCTGCTTCTTCCCCATCTTTGTGGTTTTATCTGCCTCTGGTCTTTGATGATGGTGACGTACTGGGACACACAACACCTGGAAATTGGTATAGGTGTTCTTCCTGTTTGATAGTTTTCCTTCTAATAGTCAGGACCCTCAGATGTAGGTCTGTTGGAGATTGCTTGAGGTCCACTGCAGACGCTGTTTGCCTGGGTATCAGCAGCAGAGGTTGCAGAAGATACAATATTGCTGAACAGCGAGTGTACCTGTCTGATTCTTACTTTGGAAGCTTCCTCTCAGGGGTGTACTCCACCCTGTGAGGTGTGGGGTGTCATACTGCCCCTAGTGGGGGATGTCTCCCAGTTAGGCTACTCAGGGGTCAGGGACCCACTTGAGCAGGCAGCCTGCCCCTTCTCAGATCTCAACCTCCGTGTTGGGAGATCCACTGCTCTCTGCAAAGCTGTCAGACAGAGTCATTCGCGTCTGCACAGGCCTCTGCTACTTCCCCTGTTGTTTTTTAGCTGTGCCCTGTCCCCAGAGGTGGATTCTACAGAGACAGGCAGGTTTCCTTGAGCTGCTGTGAGCTCTGTCCCCAGACGTGGAGTCTACAGAGACAGGCAGGTTTCCTTGAGGTGCTGTGAGCTCCACCCAGGTCGAGCTTCCCAGCAGCTTTGTTTACCTACTTAAGCCTCAGCAATGGTGGGCGCCCCTCCCCCAGCCTCGCTGCTGCCTTGCGGTAAGATCGCAGACTGCTGTGCTAGCAATGAGGGAGGCTCCGTGGCCGTGGGACCCTCCCGGCCAGGTGTGGGTATAATCTCCTGGTGTGCCTGTTTGCTTAAAGCGCAGTATTGGGGTGGGAATTACCCGATTTTCCAGGTGTTGTGTGTCTCAGTTCCCCTGGCTAGGAAAAGGGATTTTCTTCCCCCTTGCACTTCCCAGGTGAGGCGATGCCTCGCCCTGCTTCAGCTCTCGCTGGTTGGGCTGTAGCAGCTTACCACCACTGATTGTCTGGCACTCCCCAGTGAGATGACCCCAGTACCTCAGTTGAAAATGCAGAAATCACCGGTCTTCTGTGTCACTCGTGCTGGGAGTTGGAGACTGGAGCTGTTCCTATTCGTCCATCTTGCTCTGCCCCCCTCTTTGAATTTTTAAGCAAAGAAGAAAGGGGCTCAATTTGGTAGTGCCGCCATATACTTTTTTCTTTTAATTTTTTTTTTTTTTTTGAGACAGAGTCTCACTCTGTCACCCAGGCTGGAGTGCAGTGACATGATAGCAACTCACTACAACCTTCTCCTGTGTTCAAGCGATTCTTGTGCCTCAGCCTCCCGAGTGACTCGTACTGCAGGCCCGTATCACCACGCCCAGCTAATTTTTTTATTTTTGGTAGAGATGTGGGTTTCACTATGTTGGCCAGGCTGGTCTTGAACTCCTGGCCTCAAGCGATCCACCCACTTCGGCTTCCCAAAGTGCAGGTGTGAAGCCACCGCACCCAGCCATGCCATACACTTTTTAGCCTGGGCAGGAAACCTAAAGCCTAGGTCTTGAAAGTATGGTATTTTTAGTTGGTCATTCATTCACCAAAGCTTATTGAGCATCATTTGCTAACGTTATGAAAAATACATTTTCCTCACTAGACTATAACTCCATGATAATGCTTGGAAGTCACAGGAAAGGTAGATTTCTGCCCAACGTAAGCCTGTTACTGCTATTAACATTGAAATCGCCTGATCTTAAGTTTCTGAACTTCCTGTCATTGGAAGCATTTAAGTAGTCCTGAATAGTCAACTGTTAATAAATAATATAGGTATTTCTATTTTGGAAAGAGATTGAACCAACTGCCCAGGGCTTCAGGGATTAAGTTCAGCAGTTAATGCCAGAGACTTGGAAAATGGTGGTTGCTGGAAACAGAAACCTAGAAACCACGGCTTAAGCAAGAGAAGGATTTTGTTTCTTTGGTATAACAAAAATCCAAAAATAGGTAATTTAGTAGACCTCATATGATTACTCCCTGATTGCATTAGGAACCCAGGCTCCTTTCAACCTCAGCTATTTTTAACATGTGCTTTTCACCTGAAATCATAAGATAGCTCATCTGCCTCCAATAGTGTGTACATGTAACAGACAATAATAAGGAGAAGAGTAGTGGAAAAGGGGGCATATGCCAAATGAGTCAATCCTCTTTAAAGAGTTCTTCCAGAAGTTCAAGCCAGTGGCCTCAGTTGACTAATATTAAATAGCATGACCACCCCTTCCTACACAGGATGGGAAGCTAACTGGGCATGTTATTACTAATAAAAACCAGAGTGTATTAGAAAGAAGGGAAGGTTTGATGTTGGGAGGCAAGTAAGTTTTTTCTTCCACCCATCAAAATCTTTTTAGTTAGAAAATATTTGAATCTAATGTGTCCCACCGCATTATGGCAGCAATACAAATGTTTATGGATACATGGCTTTATGTACTAGGAATAGTCTTGGCCATATTCATTTGATTTCTCCATGTCTAAAAACAGAACAAGCAGGTCCACGAAAACTTTAAAATCACTTCCCACTCAGCTACTTGTTAACTGAAAGAATGTAAAAAAGCTACTCAGAAGAGTAGCTAATCGGGCCAAACTTCCTGATACTAGAGAATTGTTAGCTTTACACTTTTATTTCCATCTATTGCTGCCTAGATTTCCTTCCTTATTGTACTTCTTTATTCCTTTCCTCTTCTCTGTTCTTGCCTTTCAAATTTTTAGACAGGGTCTCACTGTGTTACCCAGGCTGGAGTGTGGTGGCATGATCACAGCTAACTGCAGCCTCAAATTCCTGGGCTAAAGCAATTCTCTCATCTCAGTCTTGAGCAGCTGAGACTACAGGCGTGCACCTCCACACTCAGCTAATTTTTTTAATTTTTTGTGGAAATAAGGTCTCACTATGTTGCCCAGGCTAGTCTCAAATTCCTGGCTTCAAGCAGTCCTCCCACCTTGGCCCCCTAAAAGTGCTGGGTTTACAGCTTGAGCCACAGAATTGAGTTCTTTCAATTTTTTTAAATGCCCGAAACTCTTTTTGTTTATCTCTCATTAGAGATCTGTGGGTTCCTTATTACCTGGGAAATGGATCCCTTTCCCAGCTTGTCCCTGAGGTATGGGAGTTGATTTAGAAGTTAATTGAAATTGTAAAAGTTGAAACTCTAAAAAAAAATGTGTGTGTGTGTGTGTGTTTTTCCTTGTGATACAGGTTGTTTCTTATCTGAAATGCTTGGGACCAGAAGTATTTCAGATTTTTGAATTTTTTTTTAATGTGGCAATATTTGTGTTACACTAGTTGAGCATCCCAGATCTGAAAATCTGAAATCCAAAATGGCCCACTGAGCATTTCCTTTGAGTGTCATAGTGACGCTCAAAAAGTTTCAGACTTTGGAGCATTTTGAATTTCAGATTTTAGGGTTTGGGATGCTCAACATATAGCAGTATCCTTGATTTGGGAAATAGTAATTATGAAGAATGTATTTATTTTATATTTTATTTTGATTTAAGTTATTTATTGAGATGTTGCTGGATGTATGCCAATGAATATGACAGAGGTCCTCTTTTTTATGGCTAAGACAGAAAATATTTTACGCTTTATAGGCTACGTGTGCTCCATCAGATTTTCCTCATAGGCTGGATTTAGCCTATCACCATTTTTTAACTCTTGCTTTAGACTATAGTCAGAAAAGCTATTGGCAAATTTTAGCGGTTAGAGTTACATGTCCTGATTTCTGTATTCAAAATGGCACTAAAATAATAGACTAAGGACAGACAAGACAGAAGCAGTAGAGTTATTAGGTTGTTGCCTAATGTTAGATTCCTAAGTTTTTGGCTTATTTAACTGGGGCCATATATAAGAATGGAAGGCTGGGAGAAAACTGATCTGGGAGGGAAAATACATTAATAAGTTCAGTTTTGAAGATGTTAACTTATAGATTCCTAAATGTAATTGTCAGTTAGAGTTTAGGAGGCATCCATCACACACACACACACACACAGATAGGAGTCTATCACACACACACACACTCTTAGATAGATAGATAGGTAGGTAGGTAGGTAGGTAGGTAGGTAGATAGATAGATAGATAGATAGATAGATAGGTAGGTAGATAGATAGATAGATAGATAGATAGGTAGGTAGGTAGGTAGATAGATAGATAGATAGATAGATAGATAGATAGATAGATAGTAAGTAGGTAGATAGATAGATAGATAGATAGATAGATAGATAGATAGATAGAAATATACATTAGCATATAGGTGACATCTCAAGCCATGGGATTGTATGATATTTCCTAGGGAGAACAGAGGGCTATAAAGTAAGTCAAAGGGGTAGTCCAACATTCAGAAATGATGTAGCAGAAGAGAAACCAGCTGAGGAGCCTAGAAAGCTGAAGAGTATTTAGTGAGTTAATAAAATTAGAGAAGAGTATCATGGAAGCTAAAAGAGAGTGCAAGCCATGCTGTCAAATAAGATAAATATGTAGAAAAAAACAATGGACAGGGCATTATGGATTCTAACAAGAGTAGTTTCACTGGAATAGTATGGGGTAAAAACTATATTGCAGTTTTGCTCTGAAGACCAGCAGAGAAATGGTGCTGTAGCAAAGACAATGATGTGATCAAGGGAGCATTTGCTTGATGATAGAATGATTTGGTAGAGAAGAGGGACTTGACAATGCAAGAGGAGGGGTTCACTTGCATATATTATGGGTTGGCTGTGAAATTCATCTATTTTTGTTTGTTTGTTCATTTGTTTTAGACGGAGTCTCGCTCTGTTGCCCAGGCTGGAGTGCAGTGGCATGATCTCGGCTCACTGCAAGCTCCACCGCCTGGGTTCAAGCGATTCTCCTGCCTCAGCCTCCTGAGTAGCTAGGACTCCACCTCGCACGGCTAATTTTTTGTATTTTTAGTAGAGACAGGGTTTTACCATGTTAGCCAGGATGGTCTCGGTCTCCTGACCTCATGATCCGTCCACCTCAGCCTCCCAAAGTGGTGAGATTGCAGATGTGAACCACCGCACCTGGCCCAAAAACAGGAATTGTCTTGGTTGAAGCAAAGGGAATAAGGAATTTTCTAAATAGACTAAGAGCAAAATCCAAGTGCTTGAGAAAGCACAGCGTACTTGAGGGATGGCAAGCACTTATTTGGGCTGAAATGGAGTTTCCTTTTAAGCTAGTGACAAAAGTGGTTGACTAGATCAAGAAATACCACAGTATTATGCCACAGTGTTTAGAATTTATTCTGAAGACAGGATCCTCTGAAGAATTTAAAACTAGGAAAATAATTTGTTTTTTTGAAACGGAGTCTTGCTCTGTCACCCAGGCTAGAGTGCAGTGGTGCCATCTTGGCTCACCGCAACCTCCATCTCCCAGCTTCAAGTGATTCTCCTGCCTCAGTCTCCTGAGTAGATGGAGCTACAGGGGCCCACCACCATGCCCAGCTAATTTTTGTGTTTTTTTTAGTAGAGATGGAGTTTCACCATGCTGGCCAGGCTGATCTTGAACTCCTGACCTCAAGTGATCCGCCCACCTTGGCCTCCCAAAGTGCTGGGATTACAGGCCTGAGCCACCGCACCCAGCGGAAAATAAATTTTTGAGCATTTTTAAAACATAAGATAAAGGAATATAGATTTGGAGATTGACAAAACTGGTGGCAGGAGGCCGGGTGCGGTGGCTCATGCCTGTAATCCCAGCACTTTGGGAGGGTAAGGTGGACTGATCACTTGAGGTCAGGAGTTGGAGCTTGGCCAACATGGCAAAATCCCTTCTCTACTAAAAATACAAACATTAACTGGGTGTGGTGGGGCCTGGCTGTAATCCTGGCTACTGGGGAGGCTACAGCAGGAGAATCACTCGAGCCTGGCAGGAGGAGGTGGCAGTGAGCCAAAGTTGTGCCACTGCACTCTAGCCTGGGTGACAGAGTGAGACCCCATCTTAAAAAACAAACACAAAAACTGAAGGCAGGAAAACCAATGAAGAAACTTTCACAATAGTCCAGGTGAGAGATGATAAGGGTCTAACTGAAGACTTTTCAGTAGGTATTAAAGAGGATGATACTGTTTTGACAGCTATTCTTGAAGTAAACTCAACAACAAAATACTGATTTCTGATCAGAATCAGGAGTTAGGGAGAACTAAGGTATCAAACACGAGTCAGGTTTTTTTGTGCTTTTTTTGTTGTTGTTGCTTTAGAGGCCAGAGATACGGGGAATACAGGATTAGGTGAGGTTGATTATTCCTTTTGTTTTGGATGTTTATAATATCACCTTTGTAATGATCCATTGAAGATGTGTAGTGGTCAGGTATGTAGATCTGGAATATAAATTCAGTGCCTGACTTGGAAATAATTGCTTGAGCAAGGCACCAACATGAAATCCCAGTGGTCAGTGAGCTTCTCAGTGAGAATGAATTAAGAGAGAGGAAAAAAGAACTCTTAATGACAGCTTGACCAAAAAAAAAAATTTATGAGGCAGCAGTTTCAAACTATAGCATAACAGCCTTTGTGGATACAACCATTTCAAAAAAATCTCAATCCTATTTTGTGTTCTGTTATTGTTGTTTTGAGATAAGGCCTCTCTCTGTTGTCCAGGCTGTAGTGCGGTGGCAAGATTATGTATGGCTCACTGCGGCCTCAATCTCCTGGGCTCAAGCAATCCTCATACCTGAGCCTCTGAAGTAGTTGGGACTATAGGCACACACCACCACATGCAGCTAATTTTAAAAAATTGTTTTGTAGAGATGAGGTCTCACATTGTTGCCCAGGCTGGTCTCGAACTCCTGGGCTCAAGTAAGCCTCTCATCTTGGCCTCCCGAAGTGCTGGAATTACAGGCGTGAGCCCCTGTGCCTGGTCCCTTTATCCATTGTTAGTCTGTTTCTTTTAAGTGTCTTTAAAATATGTTTATTATTGAAACTGAAAGTTTTTCTTTATGACAAATTTGAAAATTGAACATGTAATTGATCTTTTTCTCTTTATTAAGATTGAAGAGTTGGAGGAGAAACTTAATGACGCACTTCACCAGAAGCAGCTACTAACATTGAGATTAGACAACCAATTGGCTTTTCAACAGAAAGATGCCAGGTAAGAAACGTTTTTTTAAAAAAACAATATCTAGTTAGCAATTAAAAGTAATTTTATTGCCTGTTCATGTTTGTGATTGTAAGCTAAAATAGAGAAATTTTAAGTCAGAGATAGCAATTATTTTTACACCTAGACCACAAAAAAAGTAGGATACTTGATACAATACATAAAATACAGAAACTCAAAATTCAACATTCATTCAACAAACATTTGGTCAGTATAAACCATATATGACAAAGGAAGCTCTCTGAACTGACCACCATTAACCTTTCTTCTTTTACTCAACATACTGATTGATTTTCATGGCCCTTTGGACTTTCCTGGCTTGAAGTACTTTCTCTTATTCCTGCATACTTTCTGTAGCTCAGTTGTGGGCTTATCAAGCTTAAATATGCCTATGGCAATTATGTAATGTAATTAAAAATTATATAAACAATCAGAATCTTTGGAAAGGTTCAATAAAAGGAACTAAAAAAATTATGAAATTAAATATAAGCAACACAAGTTTTAAGATTGAGAGCAAATATCAAATCCACAGAAGATACCTTCACTGATTTCTTCCTAAGTATCTTTTAGGATCTCATGCCATTGTAAAGAAATTGAACTTGGATTTACACAAAATCAAAGCATACCTCTGTTTAGTTCTATGTTTTAGTTACAGGTAAATGTGTAAAATAGGTATATTTTCCCTTTTTAAGATTTTACTAAACTGATATTGTAAAAAATTATCAGACCTTTTTATCAGCCACTATTACATTAGATTAGTGGACCTCAAACTTTAGCATGTGTCAGAAACACTTGGAGGGCTTGTTAAAAAAGACTACTGGATCCCACCCTCAGTTTCTGATTTGGGAGGGGTCGTGAAAATTTGCGTTTTTACCGGGTTCCCAGGTGATGCGGATGCTGCTGGTCAAGGAACAATACTTTGAGAACCACCGCATTCGATTATAGGTCTTCTACTCTAATTCTGTAAGACACCTATCAGATTCAGTGATGCTGTTGAGAGGGCAGTTAGGAGTCTATTGTAAGAAGATATCTGATGGTGGGAAAAAAAAAAAAGTTGGATTCTGAATATATTTTGGAGGCAGAGCTGGTGGATTCAATGTGGGGCTTACGAGAAAAGGGGGAGTCAAGGATTACATCAAAAATTTTGGCCTGAACAAATGAAAAAATGGAATTTCTGTCAGCTAAGAAGGAGGAAATCATGGTAGAAAAAGTTTTTGTGAGTAAAAATCAGGAGTTCAGTTTGGGACATGTTAAGTTAGAGTTTTCTTGTTAGAAATCCATGTGGAGGTATATGAAAAGTCTGGTGTAGAGGTACAAATCTGGGGATCATTAGGGTATAGACAGTATTCAAGTCATGAGACTAAAAGAATTCCCCAAGGAGGAGTGCATACAGACAGAGAAGAGGACCAAGTACTCCAACATTAAGACAGAGCAGAAAAGGAGACTGAGAAGAAACCACAGTAAAATAGAAGAAAAATGAACAGTATGGTGTCTTTGAAGCCAAGTGATGAAAATGTATCAAGGAAAGAAAAATGAATTGTGTCAAACTCTATCATTAGATCATGGATGACAAGAGCTAAGAACTGATCATTTGCAATTTAGATGTCATTGTGATTTCATTAGAGACAGTAAAAATATGATCATCATGGGTTTAAGAGGAAAGGATTTGGAGACAATAAGTATAGACAACTTTTGAGCAAGTTTGCTCCAAGGGGTGGCTAACAAACGGGGAAGTGCAATGAGGTCAAGAGTTGTGGTTTTGTTTGTTCATTTGTTTTAAGATTGAAATAACAGCATGTTTGTCTGTTCATGGGATTGATACAGTAGGGAACGGGAAAATCAGTGATGTGATTTGACTGTGTCCCCACCCAAATCTCATCTTGAATTAGAGCTCCCATAATTCCTACATGTCATGGGAGGGACCTGATGGGAGGTAATTGAATCATGGAGGTGGTCTTTCCCATGCTGTTCCCATGATAGTGAATAAGTCTCACAAGATCTGATGGTTTTATAAATGGGAGTGCCCCTGCACAAGCACTCTTGTCTGCCACCATGTAAGACGTGCCTTTGCTTCTCCTTTGCCTTCCACCATGATTGTGAGGTGTCCCCTGCCGTATGGAACTCTGATTCCATTAAACCTCTTTCCTTTATAAATTACCCAGTCTTGGGTATGTCTTTATTAGCAGCATGAGAACGGACTAATAATATCAGATTGTCCCTTCATGATCACAGTCTTTCAGTAGACAACTAACAATAATGTCTGCTACATGTATTCTTTGAGAATGATGAGTATGTGCAGATTACTGTTTTCATTACCTTATTGGTTGAGTGAATACTTTATGGTGGTTCAGTGTTACTGTCTTAAAGAGGTATCCTTGAAGTATCAGGATAAAAGGGAAATGAAAATTAGTAAGTAGAGTCCTTGATGTTTAACATTAAACCTTAAGCAGAAGAAATGCATAATTTTATGATTTGAATTTCTAAAGTTATTCTTTAAGAATATCAATTCTCTGTTTAATAATTTATATGGCTACACATTTAATAATTAGTATGGAATTGTCGTTTCATATTTAACTGGTTACTATGAGTAAGCATTTGCTGGAGTAAGTAAATAATACTGTCAGGCTTCTCATTTCCTAATTTTATGTTGATATAAATAGGAAACTGTGAGAAAATTAAATCTCAAAGACTTTTTCAAAGCCTGCTATAAATTCTCTTCTAATGTAGCAAATATCAAGAATTAATGAAACAAGAAATGGAAACCATTTTATTGAGACAGAAACAACTGGAAGAGACAAATCTTCAGCTAAGAGAAAAAGCTGGAGATGTTCGTCGAAACCTGCGTGACTTTGAGTTGACAGAAGACCAATATATTAAATTAAAAGCTTTTCCTGAAGATCAGCTTTCTATTCCTGAATATGTATCTGTAAGTATCATATCCATTTTTAACTACAGCATATATTTTCAGACTAAAATTTACCATTTTTGTAGTAGCAATTACTTTTGAAGTACCCAATTGATACATTATTTTATGGCTATGGATGGTGAATGGTCTTGAAATCCAAATTTTAAAGGATCATGACCATTGATCTCCAAAGTCAAACATAAATAGGTTTCTGAAGTTAATGACTGCATAGTCCATAGAAATGAATTATCGTGAACTGGTGGTTTCTTACATTCTCAAAATGAAAAATTATAAACCACACAGTAGTTATTGCCAGAGGTTGGTTGGGGTTAGTGGGAGAGAGGAGTTGGCGTGATTATAAAGGGATAGGATGAGAAAGAACTTTGTGGTGAGAGATTGGCTCAAGATCTTGATTGCAGTGCTGGTTACGCAAATCTGGAATAGCTAAGATTAATCAATGGCAGTGGTCTCAAATATTTTGGTGTCAGCATTCATTTACACTCTAAAAATTATTGAGGACCCCAATGAGTGTTTGTTTATATAAGCTGTGTCTATTAATATTTACCATACTAGAATTTTAAACTAATAAATTTTTTAAACACAAGAATATATAAGTACACAATTCCATTGGCCTTAAGAGTGATAATGTCATCATATGTCATGTAGCCACTGGCAAACTCCACTGAACAGTCATGAGAGAATGAAAATGAAACGGGGAAAAAATCTTAATAATTACTAGGAAAGTTGTTTTGATCTTGTGAATTCCCTGAAAGGATCTCAGAGTGGTGGGTGGGCCAGAGTCCAGAAGTCCCAAAACCATATATTGAGAACTGCTGCTTTTTAATATATAGATGTCATTTTACCCTAAAAGGCTTGAATTTTTTCATCTGTAAAAAGGATTAATAATAACAGTGCCTTTCTATTGGGGATAATTGTAAAGACTATGACTGTGTATGTAAAATGTTTATGAGCATAGTGCTTAGAAGATAGTAAACACATAAAAATGTTACCTATTGTTTTTCCTCTAGTGGTGGTTGCTATTCTTGGTTCTCATTGGGAAAAGATTTTCAGATTAGTGATGTCTGATAAAATGAAGTTCCTTTTTTGTTCAGCTGTTTTTTTTCTTTTTAAGGCTCAGATACAGTTTTTCTGTCCAAAGTGTACTGTCCAAAACAAATAACCTCAAATTCTGTTTTTGAGGCTTCATTTACAGTAGATATAAAGTATCACACTGGTGGCAGTTACACATATTTTTGCTGTTTGTTTTCTTAATATTCCTTCTTACATGTTTTCTTTTCACAAACAATATTATCGTTAACTAATTTAATTATATGCAGATTATTTTTGTTGAAGGCTAATATTAAGATTTGCCTCTTACCAAATAATGGTATTCTTGTAATACAGTTGTTTGTTAAGGAGTTTCGGACTGTAAATAAAGCTTTGCCAAGAGCCTGGGATGAAAATAAACACTTTACCTCTTCATCAAGTATTTATTGAGTGCTTATCATATTTTTAGGCACTGGAAATAGAGCACTGTGTAAACCAGACAGAAATCCCTGCCCTCATGAAGCTTATGTCGAAGTGGAGCAACACAGCCAATAACTTAAAAGTTAAATATGTAGAATATCTGTATGTCAAAGGTGCTATAGAGAAAAGAGCATGGGTGAGAAGTAGGGAGTGCTACTTTAAATTTGGTAGGGAAATCAGGGAGGGCTTTACTGGCAAGGTGATATTTGATCAGAGACCTATAGGGAGACAAGGCATGAGCCATGCATTTATATGGGGGAAGAACTTCTCTAGCAGAAGAAACAGCAAGAGCAAGACTCCTGAATATTTGTGGTATGTTCCGGAAGTTTACAAGCAGATAGTGTGGAGTGAGCAGTAGTAGATGAGTAGTAATGGAGTGTCAGTAGAAGGGAGGAAGGACTGTCAAAGATAGGAAGTTATAAATCGTCTGGCCCTTGAGGGAAGTTAATTGAACATTAAAGCTTGATAGAAAGTATTAGTGGCTAGGTTCCATTAATGACTGTCTTGTTGTAGTTTTGTAAGCATGTCTCTTTATTACTGATAAGTGAGAGCACTACAAATTAGCAAATTTTAATCGTAATTTGGATTTAAGACTGCTTATTAATTTAATTTCTTTTTCAAGGTTCGGTTCTATGAACTAGTGAATCCATTAAGAAAGGAAATCTGTGAACTACAAGTGAAAAAGAATATCCTAGCAGAAGAATTAAGTACAAACAAAAGCCAGCTGAAGCAGCTGACAGAGGTTTGTATGGTTTTGATTGCTGGTGGGAAGAAGCTTCAACTTTTTCTATAGAGTCCCTCAAGATTTGTGATAAGGAATATAAAAGTCAGTGATTGAAAAATGGGACTATGGGATGGTGACTGCTACAGTTCTTCTTAAGTAGTGGGAAGGAGGTTAAATTGGAAGTAGTCATCTTAAAAATTGACAAGTCTATGGTATTGACGTATCCCATAGTTGAGCTTTTATTGTTGCAAGTCATTTTTATAATCAGCTGCTTTTTAAATCCTAATATGGGCTATACTTGAAAATTGCTGTATATACCCAGATGATGCATATGCACGTAAGTATTTAATAATTTGTCTCTATTTTTAACATCACTTTGTCAGGAAATTTAGGCAAGAAACGAAATGTAGGCCACCGTATGCAGGGGATCTCTTGCAGGTGCCATAAGAAAGAAAAAAAAGAGAATACTTTTACTTTGAACTAAAGTGCCTTATAGGTTCTGGTTTGCCTAAGACAGCTGCCATTATTCTTGTGAATAAATATTAATAGCACCCCTTTATTTTCAAAAGTATCTCAGCCTAGACAATGAATATAGTAATCATAAATCAACATTTTTATAGAAGGGTGGACTAATCATTAACTTGATTATATTATTGACCAGATATCCTAGATTACTCTTGTATTTATAGTCTGCTAGCAAAAAAATAATGGTAGATTGATTCATTCTACCATGTAACAGTTGGAAATGGGTGGCTGTTTTTCTTCAAAGATTTCATTCTTCTAAAAGGAAAACACTTGTAGTTTACAAATGGGGTCTGCTGTAGTTCTTCATTACAAGTTAGCCTTGTTTACTTATGTGGCTTCTTTATCAAGTGCAGTTAACTCTCATAATATTTATTCTGAGCATGTGTACTGATACTAGCATTAACCCCAGTGATGTGCATGATGCTGTGCTAGGTGCCTGCAGTGAACCCAAGAGAGGCAATGCCTGCCCTTCTAGAGTTTACTTTCTAGCAGGTTAGAATTAGAACATTAGATGATACTTTGACACTCTCATTTACTCTGTGACCATAACCAGGTCATGTAATGTTAACTGTTCTATCAAATGGAGAAAATAATACTGTTTGTTCATTTATTTAATTGCATTGCCTATGTTTCCCTTTCAGAGTAAAAACGTGATTTTAGCAAAGTTGCATACAAGCATTTATGTCCTATTTTAAGGGCAGTTTTTATCAATGATATTATTCAGAAATAGATAATTATAATTTAATTTGTATTTTTAATGCTCTACTTTGCTGCACTATTAGTCCTAGAGAGAATTTACTTAAATCTTGCCATAGAATCAATATTACAGACAAAACAAGAAGGCTCAGCTTCCTTCCTCTCCTCTGAGGAGCAGTGACATCAGCAGGAACAATTAGAGGGGCAGATGTGCCCTCCACTCCAAACTTCAGTTGTTTTCTTTTCTTCTCTTAGCATGTCATATTGTGCAGGTAAACTGTTTTGCACATTTAGAAAGATAATTCAATTTTTTAAAAAAATTCAACTGTAGTCAAAATAGTAGAGAACAGAGAAGGCCTCAGTTTGGCCACTTTCTAATTTTGCAGCCTTGGGCAAATCATTTATACTCTATTGCAGGATGGTTTTGGTGGTACAGGGGTTACTGGGGAAGAGGCAGTTAGACAAGGTTTTAGAGTTGGTTCTACACACCTTATAGTACCTCAGCATCCCTCAAGGACTTCTTATTGTGTAGTAGGAGGGCTGGAGGAGCTCCCTATCCTTGTTTTTATCAAGCCACCCTTTTTTAAAATAACTTTAATAGTTGGGACTTCTCAGCGTGATTTCTCTTGAACACAGATAACTCAGACCATTCTTAGAGTTTGTGGTTTTTCGGCTGTGTCAAGGACCTGGTACAGGTCAACTTGCCAAACACTAGGAAAAAAGTAAATATTTTTAAATAAAAATATTTTTAAATAAAAAGCAAAGCCAGTATCATTAAACAGCTTTGTTTATTTATTTAAACAGGAGTCTTGCTCTGTCACCCCAGCTGGAGTGCAGTGGTGCTATCTCTGCTCATTGCAACCTCCACCTCCTGGGTTCAAGCGATTCTTGTGCTTCAGCCTCCCAAGTAGCTGGGCTTACAGGCATGCGTCACCACACCTGGTTAATTTATGTATTTTTAGTAGAGATAGAATTTCACCATTTTGGCCAGATGGGTCTGGAACTCCTGGCCTCAAGAGATCCACCGCCTCAAGAGATTGGCCTCCCAAAGTGCTGGGATTACAGGCGTGAGCCACCGCACCTGGCCAAACAGGATGTAGTAAACAATAAATAGTAGTACTCAATATTAAAATAAATGTCACATATTCTGGAGTTTATTTTTTGAAATGATTCATTGAATTATTTACTACTATTTATTTGAGGAATTAAAAGACAGTTTCTCATCTCTGCAACATAACAATTAAAAGAAATATTCAACTGTAGTCAAAATAGTAGAGAACACAGTCCTGTCTCCCATCTTAACAGCTTCTCTCTCCGTAAAACAGGGATGATAACACGTAACACCTACCACACGTCATTATTATAAAGAATGAAATTCTTTCAATAAATGTGTATCCTGCATTTACTATACGGCATGCATTATTCTTGGTACTTAGGATACCTCGTTAAACAAAGCAGTAATCCCTGCTATCATGGAGTTTATATTTTTAAAGGATATCTGTGAGATGTGTATTGTATTTTAAAAGGGAAAGCAAACAATAGCAAATCATATAGTGTGGCAGAAGTTGATAACTGCAATAGAAAAAAGAAAAAATAGTTCAAGATAAGGTGAATTGAGTGCTATACATGGAGAGCAGGGAAGAAAGCATTGTCAGCATTGTATAAGATTGGCTAGTAGGTCTCATTAAGCAGCTTAGAAGTTTACAAAGCCTTGAGGAAGTGAGAGAGAGAACAAGGCTGTCTTCCTTGAGACAGCTCAGGAAAGAGCTTCTAGATAGCAAGAACAGCCAATGCAAAGGGAGGGGGGTACTTTGGTATTTGTGGAAGAGTGAGGAGCGTAATATGACTGGTATGCTTGAAGGGAGGAGGAGAATAGTTGTAGTTAAGATCAGAGAGGTAATGAGTCTGTTGTGGTCATCATACAGACTTTGATTTTAACCTTAAGTGAAATGAAAAGTTGCAGGATTTTGGAAAGAAGTCTGACATAATCTGACATATACAGTTGACTGTTGAACAACATGGGTTTGAACTATGTAGGTTTATTTACACATTTTTTTTTTTCAATAGATATACTGGAAAATTTTTTGGAGGTTTGTGACAATTTGAAAAAACTCACATATGAACTATGTAGCCTAGAAATATAGAAAAAAATTAAGAAAAAGTTATGAATGCATAAAATATATGTCGGTACTATATTTTGTCATTTACTACCATAAAATTTACACAAATCTATTATCAAAAGTTAAAATTTATCAAAGCATGCATACAAACACACCTTACGTGGTGCTATTTTCAGTAGAAACAAATGTAACAAATGTAAAGATGCAGTATTAAATCATAACTGCATAAAATTAACTGTAGTACATACTTTACTACTGTAATAATTTGTTAGCGTCCTCCTGGCTATTCTGGTAGACTCAAGGGTTTGGGATATCCGCTTAAAACACTGTATGATGCTAATCATCCCCCACGTGAGCAGTTCTCCAGTAAAATGTGAATCACAATAAAAAGTGATTTCTTGCAGTTCTGGCATATTATTTTTCGTCATGTTTAGTGCAGAACTGTAAGCCTTGGATAACACCATGGGAACCATACGAAGTGTCACCAGTGATGCTGGAAGAGCTCTCAAGCAGCAGAGAAAATTTATGACGTTGTAAGAAAAAGTTAAATTGCTTAAATTGCAGATTGAGGTCTGCACCTGTTGGTTTGCCTACCATTTTGGACAGACCATTAATCTTGTAAACAGGTTATGTAAAACTTAAAGCATCCATAATGCAGTACAGTTCTGTAAATGTATTTTCTGAGGATTTTTAAAAAATTTTCTCTAGCTTTTATTGTAAGAATACAGTATATAATACATATAACATAGAAAATATTTGCTAATAGACTATATTATAGTAAGGCTTCCAGTCAACAGTAGGCTATTAAGTTCTCTCCTGAGAATAGACTGTAGAGCTATAAGGATGGAAACAGAGAAACGTGTAAAGAGGTTGTTGTAATCTAGGTGAGAGATTATTGTGTTTCAGATCCAGGTGGTAGCAAGGGAAGTGGTAGATTCTGAATTTATATTAAAAGTGGACCCAGTAGAAAAAAGGTAGAGTCATGAATTGGATGAAGGATGTTAAAGAAAGATAGGGGTCAAATTAACTCTGAAAAATGTTGGTTTGAATTTCTGTTCAGCTGAGATGGGTAGATTGTGAATGAGGCTGACTTGAGTGCAAAAGAGTGTGGATCTTAGACATGTTGAGTTTGAGAGATCTGTTAGATGTACAGTCAAAGATATGTGGATGTACAGGTGGTGAAGTTTAGAAGATAAACATTCAAGAGTCATCAGTATAAAGATGACATTTAAAGCCAAGATGAGATTACCAAAGGAGAGTGAGTGCAGAGAACAGAAGAGGACCACAGCTTGAGCTCCAGGGCACTTCAACATTGCAATGTGGGAGAGAGAAGGAGGAGTTACCAGTGAAATAGGGAAATTAAGAGAATTATATGTCCGGGAAATCAAAGGGCAAAAGTTTGTCAAGGAAAAGAGAGTGACCAGCTGTTCCAAATGCTATTGATAGGTACAGTTAGATGAAGACTAAGAATTGACATTGTGTTTAACAAGGTCATTGAAAACCTTGTCAGGAGTAGTTCTGGAGGAGGGATAGGGTCAACAGTTTGATTACAGTGTTTGAGAGTGAATGGAGGAAATGAATTGGACATAGAGTATAGACAACTCTTTCTGAGTAACACTACTGTGTAGAGGAACAAAGAGTTGGCAATTACAGGAAACATGGAGTCAGGGAAGGCTTGTTTTTTTGTTTTTTTTTTTGTTTTTTTCCTTAAGATAGGAGAGATCACAACTGATGTATTTAAAATCACATTGTAGCCATCAGAATTTTCTCATTGTCCACAACAGTAGAAGGACATTCATGTAATTGTTAACCAACAGTGTAAGCAGTACTGTTGGATACCCAGTTATAACTATGTTTAAGGCTCCTCACTTTAGTATCCATGTAATAAAAAGAGTCGTGTATATTTGGGGTATTGTCAATAATACATGTTTCTGTAATTATGATATTTGGGGAAACTGTTAGAATACAGGGGTGTTTGTTGATTGAATTACTCCTGATTAATTCTGTGGGACTTTCTTAATATCTAGATAGTGGTTTAAAAAATAATAATTCAGTGAAGTGAGATAATTTATCTCTTAATAGCTAGAGTTTTAATTATGTCACAAAAAGTTGAGTTTCGGTTTAAAAAAACAACTGAAGAATATATTTATAAGTGGGTAAGGAAGATAGAGAATGTTACGATCACTAGAGGAGGGTTTACAAAAAGATCTGGGTTATTTAAATGGGGCTGGGGGAAGTTGAAGAGGTGATTGGACACTGTCAGGTTACTGAGGTTCAGTTGTCATTAGTGAGAACCATTGTCTCTAGGACTTTTAAAACTAATCACAAACCCCTAATTTATGAAAGTGCTAAATGAAATTGTCAGTTTTTCAGTTGAAGGTTTCTGTTTTTTCTCCTGTTACTTGGAATGTTCTTATCTGAGTGTTTTTTACCCAGTGGTATTTCATGTTTCTTTCCTCTTCAGTCTGTGGGCTGTGTATATATACTTACTGTTGGCCTGAAGCAGACAATAAAAACACAGAAATGCCCATCATATCCAAAGGAAGTAGCAAGAAAATTTCAACTTTTCCAATGGTGTCATTAATTTTAAGTTTCTTGACCCAAAAGAGTAAATTTTCCTTTTAACTATAGTAGGAGAAAAAGTAATATATTTTCCTCACCCATTGCGAGGTTTATGGCTGAGACCCCAATAATAAAAGAATAACAAGAGAAAAGCATAACAAATTTATATATAAATTTATATGTATAATTTAATATAAATTTTACATGACATGGGAGCCTTCAGAAATGAAAATTAAAAGACCCAGGGAAAATGTATTTTTGTGGATAGTCATGCATAAGTATGATTGGAAGACAAAAGAATATGATCTGATGGCAATCAGCTGGGAGAATTTAGCAAGGCTTGTTTGTTCACATTCTTCTTGGCCTCAGTGTGTGACATTCCTTCCCATTGGGTACAGGGCGGGACACCTGTCACCTTAGGGGAGAGGGGAGGGAAAAACAGAGTGACCTTCCTAGGTTTGATGACCTGCCTCAAGGGAGAAAGGGGAAAGGGAAATTTTCATTTCTGTGGCCCACTTCAAGAGAGATGGGTTGGGAGAAGGTCAGGGAGACCCCCCTGTTTCTGCAGTTTTCTTAATTTCCTTCAGATTAAAATACTCAGTATGCCAGGGTGCCATGTTTCAAGGTGTCTGTTCTAAGTCCTTACAGAGGAATGAATATTTTATTTTGTAGTGAGTAAATTGAAAATATATCCAGTGAAAATGTGTTCACTGATTCTAAGTTTTCCTAAATTTGACAAATAAAAGGAAGTGTTACGTTGTTCAATAAGCGGTAAGATACACTGCCATAGTAAGTTTTGGGAGAAGGTCCATGATATTGATAGCTGCAACCACTATAAAGTTACTAGATTTTTTTTTTTTGAGTCAGACTCACGCTCTTGTCACCTAGGCTGCAGTGCAGTGGTATAATCACGCCTCACTGCAACCTTTGCTTTGCGGGTTCAAGCGATTCACCTGCCTCAGCCTCCCGAGTAGCTGGGATCACAGGTGCCCGCCACCACACCCGGCTATTTTTTTTTTTTTTTTGAGGTGGAGTCTTGCTCTGTCGCCCAGGCTGGCGTACAGTGGTGCGATCTCGGCTCACTGCAAACTCTGCCTCCCAGGTTCACGCCATTCTCCTACCTCAACCTCCTGAGTACCTGGGACAACAGGCACATGCCACCATGCCCGGCTAATTTTTTGTATTTTTAGTAGAGACGGAGTTTCACCATGTTAGCCTGGATGGTCTCGATCTCCTGACCTCGTGATCCGCCTGCCTCGGCCTCCCAAAGTATTGGGATTACAGGTGTGAGCCAACACACCCGGTGTGAAGTTACTAATTTTTAATAAGACATGATCCACATTTTTCATGTGACATTATTCAAAAGATCTTCAAAAAGTGATTCAACAAATATTTTATTCTTCAGCTCATACTTATCTAAGGTTGGATATCTTAAGATAAGCGACATTAGTCTTATTAATGACTTTATGTAATTTTAAAGTTGGATACAATATAAGCTTTTGGAAAAAAACATGACTGGATGGTATTCACCCAAGAATTCTAAGGGACTTAAAGGATGAACCTGAAACTGCAGCACATGTGTAATACTATTACCAAATATAGCACTTGAAGTAGGTGTAATTGCTTAAAAGCTGGTAAATTGCCTGCCTGACTCTAGAAACTAAGGACCTCCACATTTACAAACTGATAAAGCACACTTTGATGCTTACTGAGCTTGTGTAATGCATGAAGATTAGGATCAGTGAATACTTAGGCAAGTTAAACCTGCAGGGGAAGGTCAACAGAGTAGTATAAATGGACAAATTATATTTCACCTGTATATAAAGAGAAAATAGAGAACAAATTACATGGACTTTCAAAAAGCCATTGACAGGGTTTTAAATTCTAGTTTTTAAAAATTGGCAGACTTTTTAAAAATTACAGTGAATAATGTAACGTTAAATTTACTACTTTAACCATTTTCATGTATACAATTCAGTAGTGTTAAGTATACTCACATTGTGGTGCAACAGATCTTCAGTACTTTTGTATGTTGCAACACTGAAAACTGTACCCACTAGACTCCCTCTCCCTTCCCCCTAGTCATTGGTAACCATTTTTTAACTTTGTTTCTATGATTTTGATTAGTTTAGATTCTTCATATGAGTAGGATCCTAGAGTATTTGCCCCTTTGTGATTGGTTTCAATTAGCATAATGTCCTCAAGGTTTATCCATGTTGTAGCATGTGACAGAATTTTCTTTCTTTTTTTTTATTGTACTTTTAAGTTCTGGGGTACATATGCACAACGGGCAGGTGTTGTTATGTAGGTGTACTCCTACCATGATGGTTTGCTGCAACCATCAACCCGTCATCTACATTAGGTATTTCCCTTGATGCTATCCCTCCTGTAACCCCCAACCCATTGACAGGCCCCAGTATGTGATGTTCCCCTCCCTGTGTCCAAGTGTTCTCATTGTTCAACTCCCATTTATGAGTAAGGACATGCGGTGTTTGGTTTTCTGTCCTTGGGATGGTTTGTTGAGAATAATGGTTTCCAGCTTCATCCATGTCCCTGCAAAGGACATGAACTCATCATTTTTTATGGCTGCATAGTATTCCGTGGCATATATGTGCCGCATTTTCTTTAGTCTATCATTGATGGGCATGTGGGTTGGTTCCAAGTCTTTGCTATTGTGAATAGTGCCGCAGTAAATATACGTGTGCATATGTCTTTATAGTACCATGATTTATAATCCTTTGGGTATATGCCCAGTAATGGGATGGCTGGGTCAGGTGGTATTTCTAGTCTAGATCCTTGAGGAATCGCCACACTGTCTTCCACAATTGTCTGTCACAATTAGGTTGAACTAATTTATGCTCTTTTTTTTTCTTCTTTTTTAAGTTTGCATAATATTCCATTGTGTGTATATACCACATTTGCTTTATCCATTCATCTATCAATAGATGTCTGAATTGCTTCTACCTCTTGGGAGAAATGGACAGACTTTGTAAGAAGTGTTATCATGAATTCTCAGGGAATTGTTTTCTCTTTAGTAGTTGAAGGATAAGAGCCAAAAAAAAAAAAAAAAAAGGAATAAAAAAGAACTAAATGAAAAACAAAAATAGAAGTATTCTTCGTAACTGTTAAGTCCAATCTTATTCATTATTTAACATTTTAATACATTTATTGGGCTGGGCACAGTGGCTCTCGCCTGTAATCTCAGCACTTTGAGAGGCCGAGGTGGGCAGATCCCCTGATGTCAAGAGTTTGAGACTAGCCTGGTTAATATGGTAAAACTCCGTGTCTCCTAAAAATACATAAATTAGTCAGGTGTGGTGGCAAACACGTGTAGTCCCAGCTACTCGGGAGACTGAGGCAGGAGAATCGCTTGATCCCGGGAGGCAGAGGTTGCAGTGAGCCAAGATTGTGCCTCTGCACTCCAACCTAGGCAACAGAGCAAGACTGTCTCCAAAAAACAAACAAAAAAAAATTTAACACATTTATTGATGAGGAAGCACAAAGTATAATCTCAAGTTTGTAAAGTTTTTCTGAGCAGTGGAACACCAGACTAGTAGGGCAAATTGGAGGGAGATCTCAAAAGGTAAGTGGACGGATTATAAATGAATGTGTTTTCTTTTTAATAACTATCAGTCAGCTTATATTCCCTAAATTAGCATGTTCAAAACTGATCACCTGCCCCAGAGTGTAAATTTTTTGCCATTTTATTATAGAAATTTTCAAACATAACTTGAATTTTACAATGACACCAGTACATTTATCACTAAATTTCTGCCATTAACATTTTTATTATATTTGTCTTATCAAATATCTCTCCGTCTATCAATCTGCCAGTCACATTTAATTTTATGAGAAAATACTGAACTTTTTTTCCATTTGTCAGTAATTTCTTCGTTTTAATTACTGAGTGATGTTACATTGAATGGCTCTAGTTATTTACTGTTTGATGGGCATTTTGAGTTATTTCCAATTCAGAGACTTTACAAACAAAGCTCTGAGAACATTTGAGTATGGTTTTTTGTGTGGACATGTTTTTGTTTCTCTTGAGTAAGTACTTAAGTGTGGAGTTTTTTACTTCTAGAATTTCAGTTTGGTTATTTATTATAGCTTTTATTTATCTGCTATTTGTTTACTTATTGTGAACATATTTTCCTTTATACCACTGAGAATTGTTAAAATAGGAGCTTTAAAATTCTTGTCTGCTAATTCCAAGCACTGGGTCACCTTGGAGTTGATCTCTGTTGATTGCCTTTTCTTTGAGAAATGAGTCACGTGTTCCTCTTTCCTCAGATGTCAAGTAACTTAAAATTGTTCAGACCAATAAGTAAATGTAGATGAGAACATTGTGACTATTATGTTGTTGAGACGCTGCATTTTATGTATCTCTAAACAGTGGTGATGTTTTTGTTTTAGCAGGAAATTACTTCGTTGTACTCAAACAGCATACATACTCTGTCTATTGGGCAGCAGTTCAAATTTCAGTTCAATTTTTTTGGTATTAGTAGGGCTGCTTAGAGTCTGTCCTACACATGTGTTGTTTAGAGGGTAGCCAGATACTCATGCAGAAATTACCCAAAGAATTCAGTTTCCCCTCTCTGGCTGTCTCTGAAATTTTCTCCTCATTTAGAGCAGCTGCAGTTCCCATAAACTCTGTCTTCTGATTCTCCAACCTAGAAAGACCAAAGATTTTCTGATGCACCTTGATCCATCCAACCTGGCACAGAATGGGACTGGCCTCAGGCTAAGCGCTACTAAACAAAAACAAAAAATACTAGGAAACTCACCTAAATGCTGAAAATGATAGCAATAATGACAATTCCGTAGTGGTTTACTAAGAGAAACTAAGGTATTTGTTAGGCATATCTGTGAGTTTTGAGACCGGCAATTAAGAAAACAAACTTTCCATTTTACTTTAAAAGTTTATTGTCTACAGAGAGTTCATGAATCTGGAAAAAAAAAATTTATTCTCAATCTTTCCATTTTACTTTATGGATTTCTTATCCAAATTGGTCTTAATTTTTTTTACCACTTGGTGGCAGTATATGTCCATCTTTTTTTTTTTTTAATTAAACCTGTTGGGGGCTATTTGGAAATTCTGCTTATTTTTGATCTAGAGACCCAAAGCTTTACATTTAGTTACCTTATTTTCATTCATATTTGTTATTTCATATAAAATGCCTGCAATCAACCAGATAGTATCTTTTTCTAGTCAAATTTAATGTATTTAGAACTTGGAGAATGGAGTATCAAAACAAAAATTTGTGTTCCATAATATGTATTCAGAGATATCTCAGTTATTGCATAATTTCATAATTATGCCTACCAGAAATGTTGAGAACTTTAAATTCTGTTTAAACCAAAAACATTCAGGATTTTAAATTCTGTTAAAGCCACATTAAATCAGTAAAGCCACACAATTACGCAATTAATTTGACTCTGCTTTTGTTTGTGTGAGATGAAAACTGTTTAAAAAATTTAATAGAAGGTTTTTTTTGGAGGGGTGGGGGTTGGGGGGAGACGGAATTTCGCTCTTGCCCAGGCTGGAGTGCAATGGCATGATTTTGGCTCACTGCAACCTCTGCCTCCCGGGTTCAAGCGATTCTCCTGCCTCAGCCTCCCGAGTAGCTGGGAGTACAGACATGCGCCACCATGCCTGGCTAATTTTTGTATTTTTAGTAGAGAGGGGATTTCACCATGTTAGTCAGGCTGGTCTTGAACTCCTAACCTCAAGCGATCCTCCCACCTTGGCCTCTCTAAGTATTGGGATTACAGGCGTGAGCCCCTGCGCTTGGCCAGAATGTGATTCTTGACCTTTAAAAAGAAATTACTCTTTCTGAAGTGGCAGTTTTAGTGGATTTCTGGGATTTCCTTTTGTAATTTTTTCCAGATCTTTAGTTATTTGGAAATAACGTCTAGATACTATTATAACACCGGAAAATAGGGCTCATCTTTTACTTCAAGTCTGGAGTTTATTTACAAGTGTCAGTAATGTAGTTTAATCTTGTGTATGGTACTTTATGTTTATAAAAGTGCTTATAGATAACTTTATTTCCTACTTATGAATTTTCTCTATTAGCAGGTCAAAATTTTGGTTGATCACATGCAAGTCAGCTATATGTTGCTGTTTTGCCATTATAGAGTTAGTTCAGTATGCTTTTTCATTTCAAAAGGATGTAATGTTAGAGATACAGTGTAAGGCATTAGTGAGTCCGCACTTAATAAAATTATTACATTTCGTGAGGAAATGGTGAAATATTTTTCTCTTATGAGTACTTTGGTAACTAGGAAGCAAGAAGAGTTTTGTCAAGATAACTTCCTTGTTTAGAAACTTACATTCTTTAAAAAATTCTGCAAGATTATCTTGAGGTTCATCTTAAGTATTCATGCGTAATTCAGTGAATTTTATTTGTATGAATCAGTTATTTCATTGATGAAACATTTGTTTATTAAAATTTTTATGTTTTAGGGGGTATTAACTGTTTTCTGAGATTTCTTTTTATCTTATCCAAGGGATGAGCTTAAAGTTTCTTTATAAGGTACATATTTATGAGGATATCCATCAGTTATAATTATACTAGAATGCTTAACAGATTTATTAGTAAACGGTGATAGATTTGCCTCTTTATATTAAATTTAAAGTGTGCATAAGCACTGCTTAAAATTTAGATTCATAGCCACCGACATGGGTTCTATTTTGGTCTGAGGTGGAACTAAAAACCTCAATTTTTTTTTTTTGAGACAGAGTCTCGTTCCGTTGCCCAGGCTGGAGTGCAGTGGCGTGATCTCGGCTCACTACAAGCTCCGCCTCCCGGGTTCACGCCATTCTCCTGCCTCAGCCTCCCGATTAGCTGGGACTACAGGTGACTGCCACCACGCCCAGCTAATTTTTTGTGTTTTTTAGTAGAGACAGGGTTTCACCATGTTAGCCGGGATGGTCTCGATCTCCTGACCTCATGCTCCACCTGCCTCGGCCTCCCAAAGTGCTGGGATTACAGGTGTGAGCCACCACTTTCTGGCCAGAACCTCAATTTTTAATAAACAACCCAAGATTCTAATGTGGCAGGTTCATGGATCATGACCACAAATCATTTTTTAAAGTTATTTTTGTTAACTTACTGGATTTTAAAATAACCTTAAATTTTTAATTACATTTCACGATTTGAAATTTATATATTGGCTGGGCACCATGACTCATGCCTGTAATCCCAGCACTCTGGGAACCTGACGTGGGTGGATCGCCTGAGGTCAGGAGTTGAAGACCAGCCTGAACATCGTGAAACCCCGTCTCTACTAAAATACAAAAATCACCTGGGTGTGGTGACAGGCACCTGTAGTCCCAGCTACTTGGGAGGCTGAGGCAAGAGAATCACTTGAACCCAGGAGGTGGAGGTTGCAGTGAGCTGAGATTGCACCATTGCTCTCCAGCCTGGGTGACAGAACGAAACTCCATCTCAAAAAAAAAAAAAACAGAGAGAGAAATGTATATATTAATGCCATTTCTTGCCTCCAATATAAAATTAATATATTTTAATGTATTTAACAAATTCAAGAATATAAAATTGGAATCATACACTATTATGTTACAACTTGGACTTACTAAAATCCATCTCTTGCCTATACCTCTAAAATCTCTAAAAAATTGCTCCTTCACAAACCTGTTAAGTTTTTACAAATAATACAAATGACTTATGGATAAAAGTGCATGAGGGAAAAAAATTCATGGGAAAGCTAAAATGAATGCAATTTTAAGTATGACATTATTGGGAAGAAGCTTCATTTAGCTGATTGTTTTATACATGCCGTATGAAGAGACATAATCTTTTAAAGAGTAATGAGACTTTTTTTTCCTTTGCTACTGTGTGTATAATCTTTAGTAAATCTAGGAGCTTTTAAATTTTAGGGGCAAGTTTTGAAGGGCTTTTTGGGTTTTGAGATGAAATTTTGAACCCAGTGGCCAGAAGGGTGTATCACTACATTATGGCAGGGGAAAACTCAGGAGGGAACTTACCAAATACCTTGGTTTAAATCCAGAGATACCATGATAACTTCGTTCTCTTGATCTGCATAGTGTTTCTCAAGCCAGATTCCACGGATGTGTTTTGGAATATCTAAGAGTTCTTTTTGATAATTTTTAATTTTATGATTTAATTTTTTTAATGACCTCAGAAATTAATAGATGCATATGATGGTTCATCTCGATGAATAATTTTTAATAGAGTACTATCACTATGATGTCATTGCCCATGTTTACATTTAATTTTGTCATGGCATTAGCACGACAGATGACAATTTTAAAAAACAGTAGTCAATTGTCCAGCACAGTAGCTCACGGCTGTAATCCCAGCACTTTGGGAGGCCGAGTCGGGAGGGTTGCTTGAGCTCAGGAGTTCAAGACCACCCTGGCCAACCTGGTGAAACCCTGTCTCTACCAAAAATACAAAATCTCCAGCCTGACTAACATGGTGAAACCCTATCTGTATTGAAAAATACAAAAAACTAGCTGGGTGTGGTGGTGCAGACCTGTAGTCCGAGCTACTCGGGAGGATGAGGTGAGAGAATTGCTTGAACCTGGGAGGCAGAGGTTGCAGTGAGCCAAGATTGTGCCACTGCACTCCAGCCTGGGTGACAGAATGAGACCCTGTCTCAGAAAACTACCAAAAAAACCCCCCAAAACCAAGAACTTCGCCCGGTGTCGTGGCACGCATCTGTGATCCCAGGTAGGAGGATTGCTTGAGCCTGGCGTAGGGGTCAGGGAGCAGAGGTTGCAGTGAGCCAAGATTGCAGCACTGTATTCCAGCCTGTGTGACAAGGTGAGACTCCGCCTCAAAAAAAAGAAAAAGAAAAGAAAAAAAGAAAAATAAGAAAGAAATAGCCATCAACTTAATTTGTAGGATAGGTATTTCAGCCAAATAAAGGCCAGGTGCTATCATGCATTACTATGAATAAAAGTTTCACAGTTCAAATAGAGAAAAATGATGACAATATAGAGTCATCACACTACTGAGCATAGTCTTGCCAAACTCAAAATTAAATGAACTGCTAATTTTACTGTTTTAAGGTTAAATTATATAGTCAACATTACTGAATAGAATAAGATTGCTGTTTAGGGTTAGTCGAAAGGAGGAAGTAAAGGAATTCTAGGAGATGAAAATGTGAATGCATTTCATTTTTCCTTTCTTTTCCAGTTCAAATTATCCCCCTCTCAACTGTCTTCTGGCAGGCAGCTGGATCTGAGTAGAAGTCTTGGGCTTTGGGAAAGCTAGTGTTCCAGTTACATATTGCTGCATAACAAATCACCCTAAAACTTGCTGTCTGAAAATAATTTATTTGTCACAGCTCTGAAGGCTGTTAGGTTCAGCTGAGTTTTTCTTACTTCACTAAGGCTGGGGTCATCTGAAGTCTTCTTTAGTCACCGGTTTGGAGCCAGGATGATACGACCAAAACATCACTCCCTTTCCATTTGGCCTCTTCGTGTGATCAGTTTAGGCGTCCTTCAACATGGCAGTCTCAGGGCATGGCAGCTGGCCTCCTCCAAAGCAAGCATTCAAAAAACTCAGGCGAAACTTAAAGACTTCTTAGGATGTAACTTCAAAATCCCAGAAAATTGCTTCTCCCACATTCTTTTGGTTAAGCAGATCATTAAGAGGAATAGACGCACTTCTGAATTAGAAAATAGCTTCCTGCATACAAGGGAAGAAGTCGATAGAGACCGTCTTGGAGATAGGCTACCAAAATTTGAGATTTCTCTCCCCTGACTTGAGTGAAAGCCTAGAAAATGTGAGAGAGCCCCGAGCAAGAGCAGAACAGATTGTCAGCAGAGCTCGGCCTATACAAATCTGTGGATTACTCCCTTCACTCCTCACCCCAAATAAGGTGGATAAAGTCTCCTTTGCCTCCACTAGGTGAGGGAATGGATATACAGTGTTCTGTTAAAAGAAGGACTCTCATATTGACCTTCAAACCAAGCCCATCTCTATTTGTTTATAGGAAATATGCTTAATGCAAATTGATAAAGATTGAAAAATGGGCCAGGTGCGGTGGCTCACGCCTGTAATCCCAGCACTCTGGGAGGCTGAGGTGGATGGATCACCTGAGGTCTGGAGTTCGAGACCAGCCTGGCTAACATGGTGAACCCCATCTCTACTAAAAATACAAAAATTAGCTGGGTGTGGTGGCAGGTGCCTGTAATCCCAGCTACTTGGGAGGCTGAGGCAGAATTGCTTGAACTCAGGAGGTGGAGGTTGCATTGGGCTGAGATTGCACCACTGCACTCCAGCCTAGGTGACAAAGCAAGACTGTGTCTCAAAAAAATAAAATAAAATAAAAAGTAATAAATAATTTTAAGAAAAAAATTATATAATAAATTTTAAGTACAGATTATTTAGTTTCTATTTTTTATCATAATTTAGTGAAACCAGAGGTAAAAGGTGAGGAGGAATAAACTTACGTGGCAATTAGAAACATCTTTTGGATCAAACAGGAAAGAAAAACTGAAATAAAGCAATTAAAATGAGAACATTTTTGGATCAAAATTCTTAGACACATTTAAATCTATGCCAAAGGAAAATCTATAGCCTTGAAATGCCTTTATCATTTAAAAACAGATGAAAAATAAAGACATGTAGTACTCATCTTGAGAAAGCTGGAAAAAGATAAGTAGAAGTAAGGTGTTTGGAATTAATTGACATGAAATAAGGGAAAATACATACAATTCTGTGGCAATAAGCTTGAAAACAAAAAGGAAAGTGATTGTGCCAACAAAATATAGATTATAAAATTGACAGAGTGAGAACTTGAATTAGCACAGTTACCATAGAGGTATTACAAAAATGAGTAAAAGTGTACAACTGATAAAATTACCAACAGGTTCACAGATAGATTACCCCAAATGGGTTCACAGTTGATTTAAAAAGAGACAGCTAGTTCCACTTACTTATACTCTACCAACTATTGAAAAAGAAAGTTCCGAGAAAGAGTCTACAAAAGCAAAATAAAACATTTAGGCCAATTTTACTTACTACTACAGATGTAAAAATTTGAAATAAAATGTTAACAAATGAACTTTACCATTGTATCAAAAGAATAATACTTATGATTAAACAGAATATATTCCAGCACAGAAAGCATAATCCATTGCATCAGCAAATTAAAGGGGAATAGCTTCACGAACATATGGACATATCAGATGCAAGAGCAATTACTGTTGAACGCTTAAGATTGTATCGCTTTCTTCATATGAGTTTGTTACCTTATGAATGAAATATTTCCCCCCACATTCATCTGTAGCAAGAAAATAAATTGATTCATATGAAGAAAACTAAAATCTTGGAACATGGAAGCATCATAGCTTAAGTAAGACAAGCTCATTAAAATAGCAATTTTTATGATTAACATATTAATCAAATGTAGTTAAGTTATAATCTCATTTTTTTCCTGATAATTTGTAGGGGTTGTTGGAGGGAAGAAGTGTGGTATAGGACTTTATCCTTTCTATCAACTTTGTTAATACTTTTTAATTTTTATTGATCTCTATTTCCAGACAAGGTCTCAGTCTATCATTCAGGCTGGAGTGCAGTGCCATGATTACACCTCGCTGCAGCCTTGAACTACTGGGCTTAAGCCATTCTCTCACATCAGCCGCTTGAGTAGCTGGGACTACAGCCATGCACCATCACACTGTTACTACTGTTAAGGCTTATCTCAGTTACTCAAAAAGCATGGGAAACCATACTTTTCTTGCATTGATAAATTTGGGGGTTAATAAGTGATACTTTTAAGATAATTTAGCAACTTGGTCTCTTTAACATTAAGACTTAAATTTGTTTGGTTCAAACATATTTGGGTCAATGCCTGTTGAGAAGCCAGTATTTCAAATTTGTTATGGTAGTTTGCTGAATAAAATATTGGCTATAAAAGTTGCCTCACAGTACATCAGTGTAGCATTTTGCAGTGGTGGAGTCTGCTAGACCCATGAGCTAAGGGGTGATGTCTTAATACTAGTAATAGAGTGTGTAGTACAATAATGACCACATTATTATAAAAATAAATGAGCCAGTGAATCAGTGTACACACACTGCAGAAGCATCAGGTAAGTCCAGAAAAGTTGACTTGCTAGAGCAATAAGTAGGAGGGACAGAATCTGAACCCATGTTTGTTATTCCAATCTAGGGTCCACCACATGTGATGAAAGTTACCTTTCTTCATTCTTGAGTTTTGTTGGGCGTGGTGGCTCACGCCTATAATCCCACTTTGGGAGGCTGTAATCGCAGCACTTTCAGGGCTAAGGCAGGCGGATTGCTTGAGTCCAGGAGTTCCATGCTGCTCTGGACAACATGGCAAAACCCTTTCTCTACTAAAAATACAAAAAACTAACCGAGCATGGTGGCATGCCTGTAGTCCCAGCTACTCGGGAGGCTGAGGTGGGAGGATCATCTGAGCTTGGGAGGTTGAGGCTGCAGTAAGCCGAGATTGTGCCAGTACACTCCAGCCTGGGCAACAGAGTGAGACCCTGTCTCAAAAAAAAAAAAAAAAAAAAAATTACAGAATTATTTTTTTTCTTTAAAAAAAAAAAAAGCCTTGGCCAGGCGCAGTGGCTCACGCCTGTAATCCTAACACTTTGGGAGGCCGAGGCGGGCGGATCACAAGGTCAGGAGACCGAGACCATCCTGGCTAACACGGTGAAACCCTGTCTCTACTAAAATAGAAAACATTAGCTGGGCGTGGTGTCAGGCACCTGTAGTAATCGGGAGGCTGAGGCAGGAGAATGGCATGAACCCGGGAGGCGGAGCTTGCAGTGAAGAGAGATCACGCCACCGCACTCCAGCCTGAGTGACAGAGCAAGACTCCGTCTCAAAAAAATAAGGCCTTAAATATTTATTTGAATTCACATTTATTCAAATGGATATAGTTGAAATTTTAGCATGTAATAGAAATTATTAAGATTTTCATTTTAACGCATAGCAGACTTTACCACTTCAGATTTTGTCTGTCTTTAGAAGTCAAAATTTTTTTTGAAAAATTTCTTGAAGATCTTAACAATGACAAGAGTTGTCTCTGGCAGCAAAACAGACTTCATTGTGACTTCAAGGGACAGCCTATAGCAATCAAAGCTTAATTAGGTTTCTTGTTCTTTTCAGTATTTAATTGCTTGGATTAGATTATTGATAATGTGAAACTTGAGGGAATTCTGACAAGTGAATTCTCAGTTTTCCAGAATAGCTAACCAACTATTTCTTACCATTCACTGAACTGTTGTCCAATGTAAACTGCTTCACATTTGAACCTTAAGGTAAATGTCACTATATCCTATTTCCAATTTCTGTAGTTGTCCTCCACACAGGCAGGAGTTCTTCATTTATTAAAGATTTATTTTGAGATATAGGTTACTGCTTTCTTCTCAGTTTACATCATGGGAGAGACAAAAGACTTAAATGAAGTTTAGAAATTCATTACATCCATAGTAATTGCCTTTTACTGAGAACAGACATTGAGACTTGACTGTTAATAGCCCATTTACTATGATGTAGAACTTTTCTGTTAGAAAGGGCTGATGACTGGAAATTTTATGTGTCCATTTCTTTATGTTTGAAAAGTTTACTTTTTTTGCTTCTTTTGTTTTAGTCTATTTAATGTCCTCTTTTGTTCCTCTTCTTCCGCAGACATTAATTGCAAACCTTCTATGTGATAGGCAGAGTATTAGTTACTAGGATTATAGAAAACTTCCTTAAAGTTTTCCTTATGATGTGGGAGACAGGTAATGGCTGCCCACAGCACATGTGATACATTTTTCTGACAGGTAAGAATCAGGTGTTGTGAAAAAATAGGATAAACTCTAGGTTAGAGCTGGAGCTTAGTCTTCCCACAAACGTTAATGCTAAGCTCAAGCCACGGAAGGATGCAGAGGAGGATACAAATAGTCTTTTCTACTCTCTATAGCTTTAACCACGGTTCTACGTAGTCATGGGGTTTATTTTGAGGGAAGATGCTATTTTTCTTGTTTCCAATGCTATGTCTTACTCTATTTTAATTGCTCACAATAAGTGCAGGAGATTTTAAAATTCAAAATACAAAAGTAATAATTTTATTTAAGGGGAAATTTTCCAATTGAAAAATTGTAAATAAAGTGCTGGTCGAATATATGCATTTCTATACTGCACTTATACTTGCTTCTGTTTATACTTGCACATGGTATTTATATTTAAAGAAGATTTATAAATATATACATATGATATATATATGCTATATATAATATTAATAATATACTCTGTATATTCACCTCTGGAACTGCTCTCTGAATATCCTGAATATTTCAGGGTCAGATTATCTTTATCTTTTTAAATCTTTGCAGTTGCACTCACAGAAAACACTGCTTCTTTGGGAACTCGCCATCTGGATACCCCACCTTACAGTATTTCTCATTTGCAGACCACTGGGACATTCTTTGTTTACTGAAAGCCTTGCTCTAGATTTAGTCTTCCTTTCCACTTCAGCTGCTACCTAGGTTACTTATGTGATTAATTCATCTGTAGCCTTGGCCTTGAATTTTATTGACCTCATCTCTAGTGATTGCCTTTTCTCCACTTTAACACTCAGTCTTATAGCCCACATTTGGGTCCTTGTCACCCAGAACTGAGTTACTTCTGAAGTTATCAGTTCACTTTGATCCACTAAACATCGTATTTCCTGTATTTTTATGTTTTCCCATTGTCTGCTTTCAACTTGTCTTTAACAGAATTTCCAATCCATATTATTTATTTCTTTATCAATCCTTTCCTAAATTTATTTTCTTCCCTCTCCACGTTATCAGTCTTAAACTTTTTTTTTTTTTTTTTTTTGCCAGTATCCTCTAATTCCTCTCCCAGCTTTCTTTTTATCAAACCAGACTGAAAAACTCTTAACTCTGTATTTTTCTAGCTGAGCACTACTGGCAAAAATCACACAAGCAGTAACAAGCACTGTCAGTTTGTTGTTATCAGCCTCAAATGGACCCACACGATTGGTCATAATTGTATTATTTCTAGTTCTCTCATTTTTCGCAGAGGTTACTAAGGCAACCAGCCACTCTTCTTACATCTCCAGTTTTCCACATTTCTTGTCACATTCAGCAGATGACTTGGCATTTCATTTCACAGAGAAAGTGGAAATCCTCAGATGAGAACTCCCACAGTGTCCTTCCACCAAATCTACTCACATCTGCACTCATTCTGGTTTGTTTGTTCTTACTGTTTATAATGGAAAGAGTCTTGCCCTCAAGGGGTAGGAAAATCATATGCCTCTAGAAACCAGGTGGATAATATAAATATGTAAAGCCTTAGGGTAAGAGTAGGCTGTGGCCTATAGCAAATTGGTAAGAGCTATCTAAAATATTCAAGTTGTTAATACTCTGTATCAGCTGGAAAAAAGCCTGCCTTGATGAACATGGCCTCTGATCTAAGACTAATCTCCACATCTCAGCTGTGGATCCCATATCCTGAAGCCTTTTTCAGAAGTATGCTTCATTCCCCTGAATATACCCCCTTTTCTCCGACAGTAATTCATCTTTTGCTATTAGTTGTTTCTTATCAATATTTGAATGTTGTCAAGCTTGTTTCATCTTTTAAAACCTTCATTGACCCTGTTTTCTTCTCTAGCTACTAGATTTTCTCCACTTTTACTGTTAAACTATAGAAAGAGTTGCCTACTGATTTGGATTTGATAAACTTAGGTTAGAGTCCTCACTCTACTACTTATGAGCTCTGAGACTTTCCAAGCCTCAGTTTTTTTCATCTGTGAAACTGGGGATAATTTTTACATCCCATCATAAATTTAAGTATTAAGTCAGACAATGTACATAAAATAGCCAAAAACAAGCACATACTGAGTATTTAGATATATTTGTTTTAGTCCCTGGCACTCTACCTTTTGCCCCTACCCCTGAATACTCTAAAGGCTTTTTGTTGGTTCTCAGTAGTATTTCTTAGTACCAATCAGTAGTGTTTCTCAATATTATTGACTGCTTCAAAGCACTGTCTTCCACTGTTTTTCCTGACACACACCCCTGGTTTACCCATTGTTTCTGCGAATACTCCTTTGGGTTTTTTTGGGATATCTGTGTTTTGCCCATCCTTTAATGTTTATAATCCTTGTATTTATTTTCCTCCAAATTCTGTCATGGCGTTTGTACAGTTATTAAAGTTGAACTGTTAATTTGGCTGTGATCTCTTTGGAAGCCAAAGCAAAGAGGAAGCATTATAACAATATGAATTTATAGTTAATCAGCATTTACTATGTTAGGCATTTTTATAAGTGCTTTACATGTATTACTTGATATATGCCTCACAAGAACTCTGAGGTAGGAGACCAGAATAGAGAGGTAAACTAACGTGCGCAGAGTCTTACTGCAGGAATTCAATTTTAGACAGTTGAATTCTGGAGCTTGCCTTCCTAGCCATAACACTACACTCTCTTCCAAAACAGTGACCTGATTAATGGTGTTTAGAAGGGTAACGTGTTCTTCAGAAGAACTAGAGATTCTTGTAGGACTTAGGTCCGAAATGATGTATGTGATGATCCTTCAGGAGGTGATAGCGTATCCTCAGCGGTAATCCCATAATAAGTACCATGGTAACATTCCATTCTCATGGAAAACTTCAGTGTAGAACAAGAACATAATACCATACCAAAGCAAAATACACTGAATATAGTTTTTCCGTAATTGCTTCTCTTAAATAGCCCTTCGATAGAAATTTGGGTACTGAAATACCAAAGTTATATTTCATAGTTTAAAAAGGACAGAATTGTCTTACTCATCTTTGTATCTGTAGTGCCTCATCCAGAACCAGTCACACAGAAATGATCCAGTCAGTATGTGTGGAGTGAATATGACCTGATTTGGCTGGTCAGCTACTTAAGCAGTAATGACTTCACACAGGTTGCATTTAACATGCCAGCTTCTGAAGGTGGAGTTGATGATTGTTTGCAAGATTTGATGAGTTCAAAGAAGGAAAATAAGTAGGAATTTAGTCCCATCTCCTTCCCCTCCCAGCTTCCCATATTTGATCATTTCTTTATTGTCCTTTATTTCATTCTTATTGTATACCTGGCAATGTTTAAAGTGGTGGAGGTCCAGCAGTGAGCAAGACAAAATCCCCACCCTTAAGATGTTTACACTTTGGTGAGATAAAGAGAAAACTAGTATGATAGTAATGATACAATGAGATCAGTGCTCTGAAGGAGACAACATTTAGATTATATGCAGGTATTCAGGCAGTGGGAACAGGTTAGAAGAAGCATTAGTGAGTTCAGAGAACTCAGATCTCCATTAGGTTTGGAAAGTGAAGTGTGAATATTAGGAATGGTGAGAATTGGGGCTTGTAGTAAGCAGCACCAGATTGTAAAAAATCTTGTGACCAGCTTTAAGGTTTTTACTTCCATTGCTCTTCCCGTATCAGCAATGCCTTTCTTACATGCTGCTGGCATGGGGAGAGTAGAGGGAAGAACAGTGAAAAGACGTGTTTCGAGGGTCACACGATTCCTTTTTTGCTCAATACCAAAATTGGAACTGCATGATTAATCTCTTCAGTAATGATTTTTCACTGTATATACTGATACCCATATGACTTTTCATCTCTAAATTGTAAACTCAAGAACAGGAAGTGTATTTTATTCACTTCTGTATCTTTAGCATCTGATAGTAACTCAGTAAATGTTTTTTAAAAGCCATTTAGTATTTGTAGTCATTTTATGTTTTAGCCTAGTAACTAAAACATAGTTGTTGTATTTTTTAATTTGAAACACAGTTTAAGTTTTAAACAGCTGAGTTTACAGACCACTGTGAACTTAAGATTACTTGCCTTTGAGTAGGGAAAAACTACTAAATTTAAAAATCGAGGAATTTTTTTTGTTGTTTAATTTCAAGGACAATCACAGCTCGACAGAAGACTTCAATACAGAATTTGGTCAACTATTTTAAGTGTTTAGTCTGAAATGTGTTATTATTCCTTTGATTTGTAGACATATGAGGAAGATAGAAAAAAATACTCTGAAGTTCAAAGTAGATGTCAACGTTTGGCCTTAGAATTAGCAGACACAAAACAGTTAATTCAGCAAGGTGACTACCGCCAAGAGAACTATGATAAAGTCAAGAGGTAAGTAGTTAAAATGGCTGTGGTAGTAGTTCTCCATTTTAACGTGCATCAAGGTCACCTGAGTTTTTACCAACAATCAGTTGTTAATTTTACTTTTTACCTTCTTCTTTGCACAAGTGCATGCAGTTTTAGCAGTTTGTTGGGTTTATATTGTATTTTTATATTGGTTGTTTTTGTTTTATTTAGATGTCACTGCTGTCTTAAAATGTAAACAAAGATAGAAACCCAATAAAATCACACGTGTGTAAATATTTTTTCAGTGTTGTTTGATGATTGTTTTTATGTAATGGAATCAATTTAAATGCTTAACAGTTTTCCCTGAAGTTTTTTTCAGCTGTTCCTTCCTGACAGAAGACACATACTCTCTCAAAAAAAAAAAAAAAAAGACACTTTCTGAGAATATATTTCCTAATATTTGCTACTAAGTAGCTATAACAAATACCTTTGTTTAATTGGAATATTCTTTTCTGTTGTTTGTTCAGTAATTGAATGAGCTACTACTTAGCTGTGTGTCCCTGGTACATCTCTTTTCATTCTGAGCCTAAGTTTCATCTTTTATGATATGTTGCTAATACAGATAGCTGTACTATATAAACTAAGATCAAATAAATATTTATGAAAGCCTTTAAATATATATGTGCTGTGTATGTAATATAAATGGAATGACCTTACCTTAATTGTTCACGCCACCTGAAATAATTCTTAAAATGTGGTAGTCACTCAGTGAATATTTGTTAAATGAATGAATGAATTATTTAAATTGCATAATTTAAATTATAAAATAACATGTGAATTTGCAAAGATTTGTGGATAGAAGATTGGCATTTCTACTCCCATTATGATTGACACATGGTATTTCTTATGTATGTGGTATTATGCCAAAATATGATAATTATTGGAGCTTTAAATCCTTGAGAGCTCTTCTCAGTAGGCTCTAGAATAAAGCTGGAGTTCAAAAGAAGCATTTAAAAATCAAGTAGAGGCATGGTGGCACATGCCTTTAGTCCCAGCTGCTTGGGAGGTTGAGGTGGGAGGACTGCTTAAGCCGAGAAGTTCAAGGCTGCAGTGAGCTACGATCTTGCCACTGCACTTTAGCATGGTGGCAGAGTGAAACCCCATCTCTTAAAAATATAAAATAAAAAAGAATAAAAATTAAATAGATTGTGATGCTAAGATGATACCAGTTGGTATTTTGATGTCCCCACTGCCGCTATCAATGACTGATACAATACAAAAAGGGAAAACTAAAATGCACAGCCATCAAAATAATCCACCAGGGCCATGGATGCTCAGTGAAACAAGATGAGTCATGAGTTGTTAATTACTGAATTTGGGTGATGGGAGCATGGGTGTTCATTATATCACCTCTATTTTTACATATGTTTTCATTTACTATAATAAAAGCTTAGGAAGGAAAAATGTAGCCTTGATCAAAAAGCTTGATAAGCATCTTTATGGTAGAAATTTAATAGTAAAACAAGAAAGGACTCAAACTATGACCCTTTTTAGTTCACTCAGTAGAATGAATGAGTTTAAAAACATAGACAGGTCATGAAATATAAACTGGGGAAGAAAAAACAAGCCTTTTATGCCCTGGGTAAATTCTCACAAATGTACAAAAGAAACAGGTGTGTGGATGTTAATTGTGTCATTATTAAAATAAATTCAAATGCTTTTCAGAAGCAGAATGGAAAATAAATTGAGATTTATCCTGCAATATAGTTTTATGTAGTAGTTAAAATCATTAAATTAGGTCTGAATGTATCACTTTTTTTACTAGTAGTTCCTTATTTTCTGGCATAACATAATGTTCCTAGTTTTGGTTTTTGTTTGTTCGTTTTGTAATTTCATTGCCTCAGCTTTTTCTCTAAGAAGTCTTGATCTCTTTTAGTGGGGAATGCTATTTAGAAATTAAGATTTGGATGCTGTGGTCATGACTACATTGGTCATTATTTCTAGGCCCTTTGAGTAGGCAGAGACAGTGGAGGGAGAATGAGGAAGAGGCTTAACACACTATGGATGAGATCATACTGATACTTTTTTTTTTTTGAGACGGAGTATCACTTTGTCACCCAGGCTGGAGTGCAGTGGTGTGATCTTGGCTCACTGCAACCTCTGCCTCCCAGGTTCAAGTGATTCTCCTGTGTCAGCCTCCCGAGTAGCTGGGACTACAGGTGTGCACCACCATGCCCAGCTAATATATATATATATATTGTTTGTTTGTTTTTGTTAGTAGAGACATGGTTTCACCATGTTGGCCATGGTTGGCCAGACTGGCCTTGAACTCCTGACCTCAGGTGATCTGCCCACCTTGGCCTCCCAAAGTGCTGATATTACAGGCGTGAGCCACTGCACCCAGCCCACATTGATACTTCTAATTCCAATTCAACACTGCAACAGCTAGTTTGAAGAGGTGCCAACTTGCTAAATATGGCAAACTTGAATATCATAATAAATAGTGACAATGATGAATTATAGTCCATTGAATAGAATAAGAGTTTTTAAGTATAGGCTAATAATAAATACAGAAAGAGGATCTTAAAATTTATTTTTTATTTTTTATTTTATTATTATTATACTTTAAGTTCTAGAGTATATGTGCATAACGTGCAGGTTTGTTACATATGTATACTTGTGCCATGTTGGTGTGCTGCACCCATCAACTCGTCAGCACCCATCAACTCGTCATTTACATCAGGTATAACTCCCAATGCAATCCCTCCCCCCTCCCCCCTCCCCATGATAGGCCCTGGTGTGTGATGTTCCCCTTCCCGAGGCCAAGTGATCTCATTGTTCAGTTCCCACCTATGAGTGAGAACATGCGGTGTTTGGTTTTCTGTTCTTGTGATAGTTTGCTGAGAATGATGGTTTCCAGCTGCATCCATGTCCCTACAAAGGACACGAACTCATCCTTTTTTATGGCTACATAGTATTCCATGGTGTATATGTGCCACATTTTCTTAATCCAGTCTGTCACTGATGGACATTTGGGTTGATTCCAAGTCTTTGCTATTTTAATATATCATCTTTACCACTTTTTAAGTGTATAGTTCAGTGGTAATAAATATATTTATATCCTTTTTGGGAAAGAGGATCTTTATGGTTGAATGCCAACCAATAAATGTATATGCATGTAAGAATGACCATTTTGTAGCCACATAATAATATTGATTCAGAATCATCATTGGAATATAAAACCATCAAGTAAAAGTATGTTAGGGAATAGGATATTTACACAAAGCATCTCTTCACAATTATTAATTTTAAAGGGCAAAAGGATACCTTTATAGTTAAACTCTGGCAGATACTACCTTAACCTAGTGATCAAAGTTACTATCACCAATAAATGGGATAAACTGACATCACATACCTCAGTACATCTTCATATAATACACTGAGAATGCATTTCTCTATCTGAGAATCATTTCTGTAGTATTCCTGCCCAAGTGCCTAACCTGAATCGAATAATAAAGAAACTTCAGGCAAGTGAAAATTGAGGAACATTCTATGATGCAGTTAGCCTGTGCTCTATAAAAAGTCATATAACACCAGGAAAACTAAGAAGTCTTAAAGGTTAAAGGAGACTAAAACCACATGACATCTAGCTGCATGGTAATAGATTACAATATTATGTTAATAGATCCTTGGATTACCATTATGGTAATAGATACTTGGCTCAGGGAAGAAAATATTTCACAAAGGGCATTTTGGGAGACAGTTGACAAAATTTGAAAATGGATTGTATGTTAGATAATAATATTGTCTTAGGGCTAGGTCTCCTGAGTATGATAATTATACTGTGATTATATAAGAGACTATCTTTAACCTTAGTAAATTCACACTGATTTATTTAAGGATAAAGGGACCTAATGTCTCAGTTGAGGATACAAGTGCACATGTATGAGTATGTGTGTGTCGGTATGTATACACATGTAGATACATGACCCTTGACCAACACGGGGTCCACTTATATTCAGGTTTTTATCAGTGTAACACCAATCGAAAATAAAATTTTCACGGGATGTGAAACCTGAATATACAGAGGACTGACTGTTTGGTGGGATCTGCAACAACTGCAGGACTTCAGCATGTACAGATTTGCGTATTCAGGTTGTGGGGGTGGGTCTGGAACCCATTCTCTACATATACCATTAGACAGCTTCATATATTCACATATATTAACAAGAGAGAGAAATTGAAGAAATATAAACAAAGTAATATTTAGTTAATATTACAAAACAAATACAGTATTAATGATTGGTAAGTAAAAGTATTAAAAAGAACCAGGCTGGGTACAGCGTGTCATGTCTATAATCCTAGTGCTTTCAGAAGCGCAGGCAGGAGGGTCACTTGAGCCCAGGATTTTAAGACTAGCCACGGCAAGACAGCAAGACCATCTTTCCAAAAACAAAAACAAAAAAATTAAATTAGTCAGGCACATGGTGGCATGCACCTGTAGTCCTGGCTATCTGGCAGGCTGAGGCAGGAGGATCACTTGAGTGCAGTAGTTCAAGTCCAGCCCGCGTGACAATAGTGAGACCCCCATCTCATTAAAAAAAAAAAAAAAAGTATACAAAAAAGTTTTTTTAAAAAAATTGCATGTAAAAGCACAAAATGAAATGTTAATTTTTTAAATTAAAAATAATCTAAACATTCTAAAAATAAAAAAGCACGAAATACTTGTAGTAATATGTATCAGAATAGAAATACTGATAGTCATCTTTACTTATTGGGTTTGTATGTGATTGTTATTTTGTGCTTTGCTCAGCTTTTCTTCAATAAACATAGTATTTTGTTAACTAGAGGAAGAAAAGGCATTCTAAACGTTTTTGAAAAGCTGATGCAAAGGAAAACAATTCCTAACAGCCCACTCTTTGGAAATACCAGGTGGGTCAGTGAAATAAAGTGCAAAGGCACTACTTCTGACTGCAGGGACGTAGTTAAGAGTTAGTAAATCGATTTCTCTGCTCATTTTTAAAAATGTCTGTTGTAGGTTTTAGTCCAATTCTTTGTATAACTTTTTTGGGGAACTTGTCTTAAAATGGAAATTAAAATCTGGGTAATCATAAACAGTTTGTGAATGAAATAGTCACAATAATGCCTGCCTATGTATCTACTATGCAATCTGAATGATAAGTTGTGTTTTTTTACCTTAACTGAACTGAAAGCCTAGAGCCATGTATACATTCTTTAAAAGTTTGGACCTCAAGATAAGATTGAAGATGACTAATGAAAAAATATCAAATGTACGTTAGTAAGTTTTATTGTTATGTAGTTTATATATTTATTCCTTAAAGGTGATAAATTGATTTTTATGTATTTGAACAAGGTCTGAAACAGAGTCCCTTCTAAATCTGAAAAGTAGATACTTTATAGTTCATGGAATTACACTCAAGCCCCATTGCTAGTGTCTCTATTCAGCATCCTCATGCATAGTCAACCCTTTTAAAGTGTTCACTGTAAAAGGGGGTGTAAAATTTACATGTCTGTTGGAATTTTTTAATAGTGAACGTGATGCACTTGAGCAGGAAGTAATTGAGCTTAGGAGAAAACATGAAATACTTGAAGCCTCTCACATAATTCAGACAAAAGAACGAAGTGAATTATCAAAAGAGGTAAGCTTATGAATAGAGTCAACTTATATTGAATTGTATAGTATTAGTGAAAAAAATAGCCCGGAGTAGATGTGAGGCAGAGACTTTTTTTTTGTTATGTAGTAGTTCCTCCCAAAAAAAGGCTTTTTTTATTCTTTAACTTTTACTTTTTTTTTTTTTTTTTTTTTTGAGACAGGAGTCTTACCCTGTTGCCCAGGCTGTAGTGCAGTGGTGTGATCTTAAGAGGCTCACTGCAACCTCTGCCTCCCGGGTTCAAACGATTCTCCTGCCTCAGCCTCCTGAGTAGCTGGGATTGCAGGCTTGTTCACGATACCCTGGTAATTTTTACATTTTTAGTAGAGACAGGGTTTCATCATGTTGGCCAGGCTGGTCTCGAACTCCTGACCTCAAATGATCTACCTGCCTTGGCCTCCCAAAGTGCTGGGATTACAGGCATGAGCAACCAGCCCCAAAAAGAGACTTTTAGTAGCTATTTTTATATTTTAAAAAGTTGCATGCCAAGAATTAGCCCTTTTTAAAAGGAAAATTTTCATGTGAATGAAAACATGAAGGAAAGAAATTAATACAGTCAACATTGAAAAGTAAGATGGTATCACTCTGGATACTTTTTGTTTCTCCATGTATGTAGGTAGCCACGTTACAGCAGACTGTTACTTTACTACAAAAGGATAAAGAATATCTCAATCGCCAAAACATGGAGCTTAGTGTTCGCTGTGCTCATGAAGAGGATCGCCTTGAAAGACTTCAAGCTCAACTTGAAGAAACCAAAAAGGCTAGAGAAGAGATGTATGAAAAATACATAGCATCCAGGCAAGATTTACATTATTCCCACATAAATAGATATCAGTTAACACATTTTCTTTGAGGGAGCTCTTGGCTTTGGGGAAGATTAGTGATTTTTTTTTTAAGGTCTATAGGACAATATTAAAATAAGACCTGTTGTTGTATCTGTTAGGATAATTTGGATTGCAAATAATGCAGAAGAATTTTAAAAATGAAGTGAGATATGTTTGCTTTTTTTTTTTTTTTTTTAAATTATACTTTACGTTCTGGGGTGCATGTGCAAAATGTGCAGTTTTGTTACATAGGTATACACGTGATATGGTGGTTTGCTGCACCAATCCACCCGTCACCTACGTTAGGTATTTCTCTTAATGTTATCCCTCCCCTAGCCCCCCACTCCCCGACAGGGTGTGTGATGTTCCCCTCCCTGTGTCCATGTGTTCTCATTGATCAACTCCCACTTATGAGTGAGAACAAGACAGTGTTGGTTTTCTGTTCTTGTGATAGTTTGCTGAGAATGATGTTTTCCAGCTTCGTCCATGTCCCTACAAAGGACATGAACTCATCCTTTTTTACGGCTGTATAGTATTCCATGGTGTATATGTGCCACATTTTCTTTATCCAGTCTGTTATTGAAGGACATTTGCGTCAGTTCCAAGTCTTTGCTATTGTGAACAGTGCTGCAGTAAACGTATGTGTGCATGTGTCTTTATAGTAGAATGATTTATGATCCTTTGGATATATACCCAGTAATGGGATCGCTGGGTCAAATGATAGTTCTAGTTCTAGATCCTTGAGGAATTGCCACACTGTCTTCCACAATGGTTGAACTAATTTACACTCCCACCAACACTATAAAAGCATTCCTGTTTCTCCACATGCTCTCCAACATCTCTGTTTCCCGACTTTTTAATGATTGCCATTCTAACTGGCATGAGATGGTATCTCATTGTGGTTTTGATTTGCATTTCTTTAATGATCAGTGATGATGAGCATTTGTTCATATGTCTGTTGGCTACATAAATGTTTTCTTTTGAGAAGTGTCTATATGCTTTGCCCACTTTTTGATGGGATTGTTTTTTTCTTGTAAATTTATTTAAGTTCTTTGTAGATTCAGGATATTAGCCCTTTGTCAGATGGATAGATTGCAAGAATTTTCTCCTGTTCTGGAGTTTGCCTGTTCACTCTGATGATAGTTTCTTTTGCTGTGCGGAAGCTCTTTAGTTTAATTAGACCCCATTTATCAGTTTTGGCTTTTGGGGCCATTGCTTTTGGTGTTTTAGACATGAAGTCTTCGCCCATGCCTATATCCTGAATGGTATTGCCCAGGTTTTCTTGTAGGATTTTTATAATCCTAAGTCTTATGTTTAAGTCTTTGATTCATCTTGAGTTGATTTTTGTTTGAGGTGTAAGGAAGGGGTTCAGTTTCAGTTTTCTGCATATGGCTAGCCAGTTTTCCCAACAACATTTATTAAATAGGGGATCTTTTCCCCATTGCTTGTTTGTGTCAGATTTGTCAAAGATCAGATGGTTATAGATGTGTGGTGTTATTTTTGAGGCCTTTGTTCTGTTCCATTGGTCTATATATCTGTTTTGGTACCAGTACCATGCTGTTTTTGTTACTGTAGCCTTGTAGTGTAGTTTGAAGTCAGGTAACGTGATGCCTCCAGCTTTATTCTTCTTGCCAAGAATTGTCTTGGCTATGTGGGCTCTTTTTTGGTTCCATACGAACTTTAAAGTAGTTTTTTCCAATTCTGTGGAGAAAGTCGTTGTAGCTTGATGGGGATAGCATTGAATGTATAAATTTGGGCGTTATGGCCATTTTCACAATATTGATTCTTCCCATCCATGAGCATGGAATGTTTTTCCATTTGTTTATGTTCTCTCGTATTTCTTTGGGCAGTGGTTTATAGTTCTCCTTGAAGAGGTCCTCCACATCCCTTGTAAGTTGTATTCCTAGGTATTTTATTCTCTTAGTAGCAATTGTGAATGGGAATTCACTCTTGATTTGGCTCTCTGTCTGTTATTGGTGCATAGGAATGCTTGTGATTTTTGCACATTAATTTTGTATCCTGAGACTTTGCTGAAGTTGCTTATCAGCATAAGGAGATTTTAGACTGAGACGATGGAGTTTTCCAAATATACAATCATATCATCTGCAAACAGAGACAATTTGACTTTCTCTCTTCCTAGTTGAATACCCTTTCTTTCTTTCTCTTTCCTGATTACCCTGGCCAGAACTTCCAATACTGTGTTAAATAGGAGGGGCGAGAGAGGGCATCCTTGTCTCGTGCCAGTTTTCAAAGGGAAAATTGCCCATTCGATATGATATTGGCTGTGGGTTTGTCAAAATAGCTCTTATTATTTTGAGATACATTCCATCGATACCCAGTTTATTGAGAGTTTTTAGCATGAAGGAGTGGTGAATTTTGTCAAAGGCCTTTACTGCATCTATTGAGATAATCGTGGTTTTTGTGATTGGTTCTGTTTATGTGATGGATTACGTTTATTGATTTGTGTATGTTGAACCAGCCTTGCATCCCAGGTATGAAGCCAACTTGATCGTGGCGGATACGCTTTTTGATGTGCTGCTGGATTCAGTTTGCCAATATTTTATTGGGGATTTTTGCATCGATGTTCATCAGGGATATTGGCCTGAAATTTTGTTTTTTTGTTGTGTCTCTGCCAGGTTTTGGTATCAGGATGATGCTGGCCTCATAAAATGAGTTGGGAAGGATTCCCTCTTTTTCTGTTGTTTGGAATAGTTTCAGAAGGAATGGTACCAGCTCCTCCTTGTACCTCTGGTAGAATTCGGCTGGGAATCCGTCTCATCCTGGATTTTTTTTTTTTTTTTTTGGTTGGTAGGCTATTACTGCCTCAATTTCAGAACTTGTTACTGGTTTATTCAGGGATTTGACTTCTTCCTGGTTTAGACTTGGGAGGGTGTATGTGTCCAGGAATTTATCCATTTCTTTTAGATTTTCTAGTTTATTTGCATAGTGGTGTTTATGGTATTCTCTGATGGTAGTTTTTATTTCTGTGGTATCAGTGGTGATCTCCCCTTTTTCATTTTTTATTGTGTCTGTTTGGTTCTTCTCTCCTTTCTTTTTTATTAGTCTAGCTAGCAGTCTACCTATTTTGTTGGTCTTTACAAAAAAAACAGTTCCTGGATTCATTGATTTTTTGAAGGGTTTTTCATATCTCTATCTCCTTCAGTTCTGCTCTGATCTTAGTTATTTCTTGTCTTCTGCTAGATTTTGAATTTGTTGCTCCTGTCTCTAGTCCTTTTAATTTTGATATTAGGGTGTCAATTTTAGATCTTTCCTGCCTTCTCTTGTGGGCATTTAGTGCTATATATTTCCCTCTACACACTGCTTTACATGTGGCCCAGAGATTCTGGTACATTGTGTCTTCGTTCTCATTGGTTTTAAAGAACATCTTTATTTTTGCCTTCATTTTGTTGTTTGCCCAGTAGTCATTCAGGAGCAGGTTGTTCAGTTTCCATGTAGTTGTGCACTTTTGAGTGAGTTTATTAATCCTGAGTTCTAGTTTGATTCCACTGTGGTCTGAGAGACAGTTTGTTATGATTTCCATTCTTTTGCATTGCTGAGGAGTGTTTTACTTCCAATTATGTGGTCAATTTTAGAGTAAGTATGATGTGCTGCTGAGAAGAATGTATATTCTGTTGATTTGGGGTGGAGAGTTCTGTAGATGTCTATCAGGTCTGCTTGGTCCGGATCTGAGTTCAAGTCCTGAATATCCTTGTTAATTTTCTGTCTCATTGATCAGTCTAATATTGATAGTGGGGTGTTAAAGTCTCCCACCATTGTTGCGTGGGAGTCTAGGTCTGTTTGTAGGTCTCTAAGAACTTCCTTTATGAATCTGGGTGCTCCTGTATTGGGTGCATATATATTTAGGATAGTTAGCTCTTCTAGCTGCATTGATCTCTTTACTATTATGTAATGCCCTTCTTTGTCTCTTTTGATCTTTGTTGGTTTAGAGTCTGCTTTATCAGAGATTAGAATTGCAATTCCTGCTTTTTCTTTTTTTTTCTGCTTTCCATTTGCTTGGTAAATATTCCTCCATCCCTTTATTTTGAGCCTTTATGTGTCTTTGCACATGAGCTGTGTCTCCTGAATACAGCACACTTATAGGTCTTGACACTTTATCCAATTTGCCAGTCTGTGTCTTTTAATTGGGGCATTTAGCCTGTTTACATTTAAGGTTAATATTTCTATGTGTGAATTTGATCCTGTCATGATGCTAGCTGGTTGTATTGCCGGTTAGTTGATGCAGTTTCTTCATAGTGTTGATGGTCTTTACAATTTGGTTATGTTTTTGCAGTGGCTGGTACCAGTTGTTCCTTTCCATGTTTAGTGCTTCCTCCAGGAGCTCTTGTAAGGCAGGCCTGGTGGTGACAGAATCTCTCAGGATTTGCTTGTCTGTAAAGGATTTTATTTCTCCTTCCCTTACAAAGCTTAGTTTGGCTGGATATGAAATTCTGGGCTGAAAATTCTTTTCTTTAAAAATGTTGAATATTGGCCCCCACTCTCTTCTGGCTTGTAGGGTTTCTGCAGAGAGATCCTCTGTTAGTCTGATGGGCTTCCTTCCCTTTGTGGGTAACCCGACCTTTCTCTCTGGCTGCTCTTAACGTTTTTTCCTTCATTTCAGCCTTGGTGAATCTGACGATTCTGTGTGTTGGGGTTGCTCTTCTCAAGGAGGATCTTTGTGTTCTTGGGGTTGCTCTTCTCAAGGAGTATCTTTGTGTATCTTGGGGTTGGTCTTCTCAAGGAATATCTTTGTGATGTTCTCTGTATTTCCTAGATTTGAGTGTTGACCTGTCTTGCTAGGTTGGGGAAGTTCCCTTGGATAATATCCTGAAGTGTTTTCCAACTTGGTTCCATTCTCCCCATCACTTTCAGGTACACCAATCAAATGTAGATTTGGTCTTTTCATGTAGTCCCATATTTCTTAGAGGCTTTGTTCATTCCTTTTTATTCTTTTGTCTCTAATTTTGTCTTCTCTTCTTATTTCATTAAGTTGATCTTCAGTCACTGATATCCTTTCTTCCGCTTGATCGATTTGGCTGTTGAAACTTGTGTATGCTTCATGAAGTTATCATGCTGTGTTTTTCAGCTTCATCAGGTTATTTATGTTCTTCTCTATACTGGTTATTCTAGTTAGCAATTTGTCTATCCTTTTTTTCAAGGTCCTTAGCTTCCTTGCATTGGGTTGGAACATGCTCCTTTAGCTCAGAGGAGTTTGTTATTACCCACCTTCTGAAGCCTACTTCTGTCAATTCGTGAAACTCATTCACTGTCCAGTTTTTTTCCCCTGTTAGCGATGAGTTGTTATCCTTTGGAGGAAAAAGAGGCATTCTGGTTTTTTGAACTTTCGGCCTTTTTGCACTGGTGTCTCCCCATCTTTGTGGATTTATCTACCATTGGTCTTTGATGTTGGTAACCTTCAGATGGGTCTTTGAGTGTCTTTGAGTGGATGTGCTATTCCTTTCTGTTTGTTAATTTTCCTTCTGACAGGCCCCTTTGCTGCTGGCCTGCTGGAGTTTGCTGAAGGTCCACTGCCAACCCTGTTTGCCTGGGTATCACCAGCAGAGGCTGCAGAACATCAAAGATTGTTGCCTGATCTTTCCTCTGGAAGCTTCTTCCCAGCGGGGCACCTGCCAGATGCCAGCCAGAGCTCTCCTGTATGAGGTGTCTGCTGGCCCCTACTGGGAGGTGTCTTCCAGTTGGGATACATGGGGGTCAGGGACCCACTTGAGGAGGCAGTCTGACCCTTAGCGAGCTCAAACGCTGTGCCGGGACATCCGCTGCTGTCTTCAGAAACTCTTGGGCAGGGACATTTAAGTCTGCTGAAGCTGCGCCCACAGGCACCCCTTTCCCCAGGTGCTCTGTCCCAGGGAGATGGGGGTTTTATCTATCTATTTTATTTTCTTATATGATATTCCTTTCTAGTTGGTTTTTTAAAAGACACTATGGTTTTTTTCAGCAATACCAAAAGCCTATTTCTTTTAAATAGATAGATATATGCTATGACTGTTTTTTCTACTTGTGACATAATTTTTTAAATTCCTATGACTAATATCTCTATAGAAGTATGTTTTAAAGGAAAGTATGAAAGTATCTCTATAGAAGTATATTTTGGAAGAAAATCTCAGTATGCTAATGATTTCCTGTGTGAAATGTAAAACAATTATGAGGAGGTAGTATCACATTCTGTTTTAACTTATATGCCCTTCAATGAGACTCCCTATGTTTTGGTCCTGCCTTCTTTTTTCTACTAGATGTGTAGAAGTTACTAAAGTACCTTAATACTAATAACTTTTATAACCCTTGAATTATTCTTATCAACATACCAAAAACAAATAGGCTGGGTGCAGTGGCTCACACCTGTAATCCCAGCACTTTGTGAGGCCAAGGCAGGAGGATTGCTCGAGGCCAGAAGTTTGAGACTAGCCTGGGCAACATAGAAAATCCTGTCTCTATAAAAAAAGTTTTTAAATTAGCAAGGCACACTATCAAGCACCTCTAGTCCTGCTTACTCAGGAGGCTGGGGCGGGAAGGTGGCTTGAGCCCAGGAGATCGGGGTTACATGATTAATGCGCCACTGTACTTCATCCTGAGTTACAGAGCAAGGCATTATCTCTTTAAGAAAAAAAGAAAAAATACTAAAACACAACAAATTTTACCTTAAAGGTAAAGGTAAATTTTACTTTTAAAGAGTTCACACATTCATAATTTTTTCCTACCTGTAGTAGTTTTTCATACCCTATGTAATACTTTGACTTGGCTAAAAGATCATGGTGTGGCTGTGGTTGTCATGCTTGGAAGCAAAGGTTTCATAGACTCAGAGTCATTTCATTTTTATATTTTTGTTAATATTATTCATCTCTTAACATCATCCTACCAGATTATTATTTTTAAATGAAGGACATTCTCAATTTTAAAATAAGCTTCAACCATATGCATTAAAACTACTAGAAAAGTGTTTTGGAAGATGAATAGTTATCCCACATGAATTACTAAGTTTTTATATAGTAATTAAATCTTTTGGAAAATAATGTTTAACAGGTTGAAATCTTAGATCATACTGTTAGGAACAGTATTTTTAGGAATTATAAAATTTTATACTTAATAGTTAAGTTTTTCAGGTAACATAGTTTATAGAGCATACTCAATGAAAGGTATTAAAATCTTATGTAGAGTACAAAAGCCTATTTGTTTCAAAAGAAAATTTATGGTTGTTCTTTTTGTCTCCTTCAGAGACCATTATAAAACAGAATATGAAAATAAACTACATGATGAACTAGAACAAATCAGATTGAAAACCAACCAAGAAATTGATCAACTTCGAAATGCCTCTAGGGAAATGTATGAACGAGAAAACAGGTAAAAAACAAAATGCTTGTGTGGTATCTTATTTATCTTGTGAGGTTATAGAAGCTTTATTGAAATTCAATGCTATTTCTATTATATAATGTCTTTTTGAATACATTAAAGAAAACTTGTCATAAATAGAAATCTAAATATAATGAGAACATGAAAGTTCTAAAGTCTTAGAACAAGATTTACTAGAGTAACCATTTTGCTCTGTTATTCTTGTTTTTTTTTTTTTTTTTAAGATGGAGTCTCACTGCACTGGAGTGCAGTGGCGTGATCTCGGCTCACTGCAAGCTCCGCCTCCCGGGTTCACACCATTCTCCTGCCTCAGTCTCCTGAGTAGCTGGGACTACAGGCGCCTGCCAGCACACACGGCTATTTTTTGTATTTTTAGTAGAGATGGGATTTCACTGTGTTAGTCAGGATGGTCTCGATCTCCTGGCCCCGTGATCCACCTGCCTCGGCCTCCCAAAGTGCTGGGATTACAGGCATGAGCCACCGTGCCCGGCCTCCTGTTATATCTTTTTTTAACACTAGTGACTTCTCTTTTTGCATTTGCTTCAGTTCAGATTGAAGACAGATGAAAAGTAAAGAGTACTGAGATACCAGTTCTTCCTGTATTATACCAACAATTTCTCCTGGAAACTTTTTAAAACTAGAATAGTAATTTGAAATATACACATGCCTCATTTAGCGGCTGGCTGTGAAAGATGTCATATTAGGTAATCCTGAAGTAATATCATTTTTATTCATGCAGTTACTTTTAGATCAGTAAATATTAGGCTCACCTAGTTAGTGATTGGTAGAATTCGGGAAAAATAAATACTATTTATTTCAGTGGCAGATATTTTTATGCCATTGTTATAGAGTGGTTTTTGAAAGTTTATATTTTAATAAGAAAATTATTTTGAAATTGACTTGTGATACTAGTTTGTCAGCACTGATTTGCTTATGTGATATTTTGATTGTTGTCGGCAAGGCTTTAAATCGGACTTAATCTGTAATAGCATTGTAAGATGTCATTTCTACTAGGAATATAGTAGCAGAAAATTTGGTACATCTACCCCTCAATTCCAGAGAAAAAAGCTGCTGTATTATAGTATTTGTAAGTTGGCCACTACTATAAAAACTATATATGTAGAATCATCCTTTGGTAGTAAATTAGCAAAGATATTTTTTAAATTACTGTTAAATTGTTATTTAATGTAGCAGGTTGGTAGAGATGTTTATGCTGTTGCCTCTGAGGGGTATGATTTTGTCCTTGGGTTTCTTTGTTCTTGGGTAAAAATGTTTGTGATGATAAGAGAGTAGATATACAGTTTATGACAGAACTTTTTTAGGATTTTTGCTAAATATGACTTAGTAGAAAGTCATAAAAATGACTTTCCTGAAAATCAGATGAGATTATTTTCCTCATAAATTTGGCTTGCATAGATCTTTTCTACCTGTTTGATCTTTTTTGAAAGTCTGCATTAGAAGTATATGCCAAAGGAAATTAACATGAACTTCACTGAATGCAAAAGAAATCATTCATTTGTGCATTCAACAAATACTTTGTGATTATACTCTTCTGTTTTTTCTTGTTCTCTTATTTGAGCTTTAAAATAATTATGTCATTTATAATCTAGGATTATATTTTCAATGAAAATAGCAAAGAATTTCAAAATATGAAAATTCTAAGTGATCATTCAGTACTATCTTAGCAGTAGACAAACTAAAAATATGCTTTGGGCACCAGCAAATACATACGCATCCCAGGAGAAAGTATACATGTTCTTAAAAAATGTTTTGACATATTAATTTTTAAAATAACATTTTTTATCTTGGAAAAAATAACACTTCTGCATTTGTTTACACTTAGTTTATATTTTAATATTTGAATATCCAATTACTAGTAGGCGCACTATAGGCTTTTCTGTGAATAAGGCTTTTGAAGTCCTAAGCTAGCCTTCATATGTTGAATCCTGAGAAAATAATTGTTCCAAGTAGCTCAAAGAAATATTGGACCACTCTTTAAATAGCATTATTTTTTACTTTAGTTACTATGTTATGATTGTTCTGTTTTTTGACCACATATGTTTGTATGTATGTGTACAAAATAATAGATGTTCAGAGAAAATTTCCTAATGTTCATTAAATAAATAATTATAAAGAAGTAGAAAATGCAGCACTACAGAAATGTCCTTGAGACTCTTTCTGCTTAACTCCTTTCTTTCATAACTGCTATTCTGTTATGCTAATAACTTCCTTGCTTCTCCTTATACTTTTATTATCTGTGTTTCCAGTAAATAAACATCTCCGCACAATGTAGTTTAGTTTTTCATGTTATATTAGTATCTTATCATATAAATGGAATTACACTGTATGCATATATATTTTTTGTGGCTTCTTCACGTAACCTTATGATTTTAAGATTCATTTGCTTTTGCACTTAGTTGTCCCTTCATGTTCATAACAAAAGTATGACAGTTTTATGAATGTACATGCTTAGGGCAGCAGAGTTATTAAGAGATTGGAGAGAGAATTCCAAAGACATTCTTTATCTTTGGCAAAATTGTACTTCTTCCCAGCCCTACATTAGAAAGGAGGATCCTGTACCTTGTGATTTACTTACTCTTAGAGTTCAAAATGCAGACTAAAAGAAGAGGTATATACCTATTATATGCTAAGCTTTATGTTGGAAAGTTTTACATTTGCACCCTGATATAATTTCCAGAGCAACAAATTAATGTATTTTGCAAATATTTATTGAAACCTACCATATGCCAGCTAAATGCTAGACATCATAGATAGTGGTGACCTTTGTCTTCACAAAGCTGGTAGTCTAATGGAGGGTAAAGACAAATAGAGAAACAATTATTCTAAGTATGATGATGGTGGACAAAATGATAGGATAAAAGATGAGACCATCTGTGTATCTAACCTAGTATTGGAAGGAACTGGGGAAGACTTCATAAATGAAGAACTGCCCCTTTTGACTGAAACTGCTATTAAAAGTAAAACTTCAGACACATTAAATTCAAAGTTTAATTGAGCAATGAATGATTTGCAGATCAGGCAGCCTCCAGAATCACAGCAGATTCAGAGAGACTCCAGGGGTGCCTCGTGGTCACAACAAATTTGTAGACAAAAAAAGTAAGGTGACGTACAGAAATCAGAAGTGAGATACAGAAACAGCTGGATTGGTTATAGGTTGATGTTTAACTTATTTGAACACTCAGCAGTGTATGAATGGTTGAAGTATGGCTGCTGGGGTTGGCCAAGATTCAGCTGTTGTTCCAGGAACATACCCCCAAGTTAGGTTTTCTGTCTTGTCTGCCTATTAAGTTAGATTGCAGTTCATCAATAAAGACTCAAATACAGAAGTACAGAATCTTTCTTAAGGCCATATTTAGTTTGCTGTAACACTATGAACTAAGGAAGGAAAGGGAATTGGGAGAATCAATATATAGCATATATAAAAGCCTGAAAGTAGGATAAAATTAAGCTTTTTAAACAAATTAATTCGGTATGGCTGAAGGATAGACTGAGAGGCAGGGAGTTAAAAGAGATGAAAGAGAAGCAGCAAATGGGCCCAAAGAATGCATTTGGACCATTATGTAAGACCTATGGGGAACAATTAAAAGATTTTAAGAAGAGGCATGAAATGATCTGATTTTATATCCAGAGATCACTGTAATGTAGAGAATAGATTGGAATGGCATAAGCCTGTTAGAGAGGCTCTACTTTTAGAGGTTATTTCCATTATCCAGATGAAAGGTGATAATGAAACTAGATTAGTACCAGTAAAGATGAGAGAAATGGGCCAGGTTGGAAAAATATCTAGGAGATAGTGCCAACAGGACTCAGTGACTAGACTGGATTGGTAAGATGAGAACTCATTAAGGATGTCAGCAAGGTTTCTGAATTAAACAGCTGCATAGATAGTGATACAGTTTTTTAAACATTAGAAAATACAAAGCTTTAATAGGAAAACATGATCAATTTAGTTGTTTCACTTGAAGTGTCTGTGGGATATACAAATAAAAGAGTTGACTGTAGAAGAATCTAAACCTCAAGAGAAAGATCTGGGGGTTAGAGAGGCCTGTGATATAGATAGTATTATTTCTATTTTACAAATAAGTACTGTTGGTTCTATGGTTCAATTCTGTTGTGGATTTAATAGGCTTTGACTGATACAATAACTTTAAAATGTATGGGAACTTTCTGTGGTTATTCCTAAGCAATCCACATAGCCGTATAAACTTTGGTATGTAATCTTCTTGAAAATTTCCTAATTTTTTTAGGTTTTTGCTGTTCTTTAAAAAAAATCTTTAAAGTTTATCCCATTGTAACATAAATGTGGTTGGTAGGGGTAGGTTGGTAAGGCTGTGTGGGGAAACAACCAACAGAGCCGTTTCTGGAAGTAGGAAAACTGAAAGCAGATGACCTTGTCTCCAGTGTTCTTCTGGCCCCCTATCCACATCAGAATGGACACTACCTAACCAGGGGATTCCTGGGATTGGGACTGCCCTGTGGATGCCCCAGCCAGCCACAGGACTCAGAACTGATCGGGTGTATACTGAGGCTAGAGTGGACAGTTGCCACCAGGTGGTGCCAAATTGCAGCCTGAGCCCAGATGAATTTGAATTGCCCAAGATACCTAACTAGCTAATTGTATAGGCTTGCCTTTATCATTTTAATCTCACAGTAATCCAACCCTTTGTTTTATGTTACTGAATCTTTGGGGATCATAGTTTCTTCATTACGGGAGATTTAACTCTAGTTAGAGCTTGTATCATACTAATCTTCCACACAGTAAAAAATAAATTATAATTTATTTCTTTTGAAATCTTAGAACTTAAAATGGCTAAAGAACGAATTTTAATATTTCCTGTTATGAAACATGAAATTCATAAGTTTACACATTTAGGATTGTGTGTGTGTGTTTAGGTAAATTAATCTTTTGCTTTGGCCTGAGATGTATGATTGTGTTAATTACTGGTATTTTATCAAAGTGTGCTGTTACAATGAGTTGAAATGGATGAAGTACTTACACTTGCATATTTATGTTTGGTCTCCTTATCTCTCCCCCAGTAAACTTTTTTTTTTTTTTTTTTTTTTGACGGAGTCTTGCTCTGTCACCCAGGCTGGAGTACAGTGATGTGATCTCAGCTCACTGCAAACTCCGCCTCCCAGGTGCAAGCGATTCTCCTGTCTCAGCCTCCTGAGTAGCTGAGATCACAAGTGCACGCCACCACACCTGGCTAATTTTCATATTTTTAGTATGGATGGGGTTTCACCATGTGTTGGCCAGGCTGGTCTCAAATGCCTGACCTCAGGTAGTCTGCCCGCCTCAGCCTCCCAAAGTGCTGTGATTACAGGCGTGAGCCACCATGCCCGGCCCCAATAAACATTTTCTAAAGAAACTGAAATGATGATTAGCGAAATGTATTTTGCCTTTAATTTTCTTTCGATACATCGGAGGGTGTTAAAAGAATACTTTTTCTTTTCTCTTTTTTAATATGGAAAAGGTACGTGGAACTTACTCTATCCAATCTTGGTATCTGACCTGCAGTCATTCCAGTAGTTCTTGAAGTTAAAGTATTGAGAGAAAAGAAAGCGAGTAGAAGATATAAAGACTTAAGGACATTTATAAACCAAGAGGGAACTTGGATATTTAGATACATCAAACATACTGTAGTTGAAATTATAATATGTATGTATGCTTTGGTCCAGTTTGTGAATTAGGCTCTTTGTCTTTTCTGTATATTCTAGTTACTTAAAATTCCACTTTGGAGCTGTGGGAAATGAATGAAAGGTACTACAGTGCTGAGATGTATTATATTAATAACTTATTGCTTAGTAGGTATTATGTGACAGAAATGTTATGGACTCTCTTATGCATTTGGAAATAAGACATTATTCTGTGAGTGGGAGTGTATTACAAAAGAGATTTGGATCGAAAGACTGAACTTGATCCTGATTCTACCACTTATTAGCTCAGCGGATAAGTCACTTAATATCCCTGAAGTTTAATTTCTTCTTTTATAAAATGAGCTAATAGGCCAGGCGTGGTGGCTAACACCTGTAACACCAACACTTTGGGAAGCTGAGGCAGACGGATTGCTTGAGTCCAGGAGTTTGAGACCAGGCTGGGCAAAATGGCAGAACCCCATCTCTAGTGAAAATACAAAAAAATTAGCCAGGCATGGTGGCACAGGCCTGTAGTCCTACTAAGGAGGTTGAGGTGGGAGGATCACCTGAGCCTGGGAGGTCAAGGTTGCACTGAGCCAAGATCATGCCATTTGCACTCCAGCCTGGGCAACTGAAGTGAGATCCTGTCTCAAAAAATAATAATAACTACTAATAATACTTCTTAGGGTGGTCCGTGAGGTCTAAATGAGATAATATATGCAAAAAGTACATTATAAATTATAGATATAAATGAGTTATTTTGGTACCTTATGCCTATGTAGAATACTTGAAGAAAATGTTTTTATCTATTATGTTGACAATTTAAGGAAAGTCACCATTATATAAAAGTCAACTGATAATATTATGGAATTATTTATCACTAGAAGATACTAATACAAAATACATATTCTTAAGTGTTTATCTCCATAGCATTTAACAAGTTTTTTTAAATGACATAATATAGACGTAGAGGGTCTACATGCCATTCTTTTCTGTCTAAATTTCTGCATAAGATGACTAGCTTATGTTTCCTAATTAGGTTATGAGATAATAAGGTAAAGGGAGATAAATTCAGCTGATAAAGTTTTTCTATAAAGTAAAACTACCTTTATTTAAGGTGGTCTTGTTACTGTAAACACAGAAAGAGCTATTGTGAGTGGTGCTATAAAAAAGATAAGATTAGAGGCATTCATTATGCTCTTAGTGCAGTACGGACTCTGGAAACTGAAATAGCTTTACAATTGTTTGAAAGGGGGTAGGCAGTAGAGAAAAAGAGATTGAAAAGATGTTTTTAAGTGCAACAATTAGTATTGCTTTAGTGATTTTATTTTCCTGCCATATCAATAAAAACCATCTTGACCACAATTTATCTTCCAACAGTACTCAAGAAGAAACTTTAATGATATAAACTTGAAATTTGTGTAGAATCTTAGAGTGATATTAAACAACTTTGAATCTTGAATCTATTTACAACGGTTCATTGAGCATATGTAATGTATTACATTGGTGAATTTAACTATTGTTCAGAGGTTTCATTCATCACTTTAAAGGTGTATGTCCTCATTAGTGCTTAAGCACATAAACAAACCTCTTTTGTTCATATCTTACCAGATAGCTCTATAATGTTTTAAGTTCTTCTATGGAAAAATTTAAATAATTACTTTGTCTTTTCAGTTAGATAATTCTTTTTTTTTTTTTGAGATGGAGTCTTGCTCCATCGCCCGGGCTGGAGTGCAGTGGCCGGATCTCAGCTCACTGCAAGCTCCGCCTCCCGGGTTCACGCCATTCTCCTGCCTCAGCCTCCCAAGTAGCTGGGACTACAGGCGCCCGCCACCTCGCCCGGCTAGTTTTTTTTTTTGTATTTTTTAGTAGAGACGGGGTTTCACCATGTTAGCCAGGATGGTCTCGATCTCCTGACCTCGTGATCCGCCCATCTCAGCCTCCCAGAGTGCTGGGATTACAGGCTTGAGCCACCGCGCCCGGCCTCAGTTAGATAATTCTTGAAGTGTATGGCTCTGCAGACAACTCTCTCAGCATCTTCTCAAATATTTTAAATTAATTTTGATTAGTAGTTATCTTTTATTGTTAACTATATTCTTTACTCCTGTAGATGTTTACAACATGTGTTCACTGCTTGGTTAATAATACTTAAAATTTTCAAGCTGTGTAGGGTTCCAGATATTGAAGCAAGGTAAGTTCAGGTTGCATAGGAATTTAGATTTACCTTTGTGGTATAGTTCGTTGTGTGGTGGGAGAGGCTGGTAAAGTAAGATTGGGCCAGATTTTAAAGGTTCTGGTGTCAGTGGAGAATGTCCAGAGGTTTTATAGTAGGACGGAAACATGACTTACTCATTTTTTATAACTACGGTTGCAATGCGGGATGGATTATAGTTGAAGAAAGCCTAGAAGCAGGGAGATCACGTAGGAGGCTATTGCACAGTTTAGGTGATGAAAATGAGAAATAGAAAGAGAAAGACGGTTGAATTTAAAGAATAGGTAGGAGAATTGGCAAGATCTGGTGATTGACAAGAAGTGAACCTCAGGAATGACTCCAGCTTTTCTTTTCTTTTTTTTTTTTTTTTTTTTTTTTGAGACAGAGTCTCGCTCTGTCACCCAGGCTGGAGTGCAGTGGTCCCATCTCAGCTCACGGCAAGCTCCGCCTCCCGGGTTCAGGCCATTCTCCTGCCTCAGCCTCCCGAGTAGCTGGGACTACAGGCTAGTTTTTTTTTTTTTTGTATTTTTAGTAGAGACGGGGTTTCACCGTGTTAGCCAGGATGATCTCGATCTCCTGACCTCGTGATCCGCCCGACTCGGCCTCCCAAAGTGCTGGGATTACAGGCTTGAGCCACCGCACCCGGCCGACTCTAGCTTTTCTACCTCAGTAGTCTCAGAGTGATTGGTGATAAGGCATGGCCATTAGCTCCAGATTGCAGACTTTTTGAGACAGAGTTTCACTCTTGTCATCCAGGCTGGAGTGCAATGGCACGATCTCAGCTCATTGCAACCTCTGCCTCCCGGGTTCAAGTGATTCTCCTGCCTCAGCCTCCCAAGTAACTGGGATTACAGACATGCACCACTACGACCAGCTAATTTTTGTACTTTTAGTAGAGACGGGATTTCGCCATGTTGGTCAGGCTGGTCTGGAAGTCCTGACCTCGGGAGTTCACCCACCTCAGCCTTCCAAAGTGCTGGGATTACAGGCATGAGCTACTGCGCCTGGCCTAATTTCTGATCTTTTGCCAGATGTGGCAGCCCTGACCAAGCTCAAAAGTGCTTATCTGAGATCACACAGCTTTTTACTAGAGATGTTTCTCTGCTGTGCCCCAGATTTCACTCCCCTTAGCCCTCACAGTAGTAGAAGGAACCCTAAGCTGCTGAAGCCCCTCCAACAGTCTTCTGTGTTTTCACTAGGATGCCATTAAAAATAGTATCACTTTCGGCTGGGCGCGGTGGCTCAAGCCTGTAATCCCAGCACTTTGGGAGGCCGAGACGGACAGATCACGAGGTCAGGAGATCGAGACCATCCTGGCTAACACGGTGAAACCCCGTCTCTACTAAAAAAAAAAAAAAAATACAAAAATCAGCCGGGCGTGGTGGTGGGCGCCTGTAGTCCCAGTCACTTAGGAGGCTGAGGCAGGAGAATGGCGCAAACTCGGGAGGCAGAGGTTGCAGTGAGCTGAGATCCGGCCACTGCACTCCAGCCTGGGCGACAGAGCAAGACTCCATCTCAAAAAAATAAATAAATAAATAAAATAAAATAAAAATAATAGCACCTTCATTTTATACAATAAAAAATTTGAGGAAACATTGCTGTAATTATCAACCTTTAAATGAACATTACATTTTAATTTACATTTTCATATTTAGGTAGCATACTAACCATAGCTACTATTTATTGAGTACTTATTATGCATCAAGCATTGTACTCAACACTTCACATACATTGTAAAAAGAATCAAACACATTTTATGAAGTTTAGGTATTAATATCCCTGTTTTACAAGTAAGGAAATTGAGACATCAGCTGTGACTTGTCTGTGATTATTACAAATGTTTTGTTGGTAAAAACTAGATACATTTGACTGCAATGCAGTGCACACTCCCATTTAACTGGTTAGGGCTATGTAAACTGATCAAAGATTTCCTATCAGAACTATAATTTTTGAATGTAATTTACTTAAAATAGAAATTCTGTCTTTTTTATTATTATACTTAAGGTTCCAGAATACATGTGCAGAGCATGCAGGTTTGTTACATAGATACACACATGCCATGGTGGTTTGCTGCACCCATCAACCCATCATCTACATAAGATATTTCTCCTAATGCTCTCCCTCCCCTAGCCCTTCACCCCCTGACAGGCCCCAGTGTGTGATGTTTCCCTCCCTGTTTCCATGTGTTCTCATTGTTTGGCTCCCACTTATAAGTGAGAACATGCAGTGTTTTGGTTTTCTGTTCCTGTGTTAGTTTGCTGAGAACAGTGAAGAAACTCTGTCTTTTAAGAGAATTTGTAAACCACATTCCATACTTGAGGGCTGAGTATGGATCATTAGAGCTTTATAAAAGCATTTATAATTTTATGTATACACACACACGAAGTCTTTACTGTTTTGCCCAGGCTGGGTCTTGAACTCCTGAACTCAGGTGATCCTCCCCCCGACCTCAGCCTCCCAAAGTGCTAGGATTACAGGTGTGAGCCACCATTCCCAGACAAGCATTTATAATTTTTGAAGTTGGCAAAGAGACCTTTATTTTTCTTTTCTTTTTTAAGTTTATTTTGCTTTAAGTTCTGTGACACAAGTGCAGAATGTGTAGGCTTGTTGCATAGATATACAGGTGCCATGGTGGTTTACCACACCTATCAGTGGGTCATCTAGGTTTTAAGCCCCACATGCATTAGCTATTTGTCCTAATGCTTTCCCTCCCCTTGCCCCCCAACCCCCAATTGGCCCCAGTGTGTGTTGTTCCCCTCCCTGTGTCCGTGTGTTCTCATTGTTCAACTCCCATTTATGAGTGAGAATATGTAGTGTTTGGTTTTCTGTTCCTGTATTAGTTTGCTGAGGATGGTGATTTCCAGCTTCATATCCATGTCTCTGCAAAGGACATGATCTCATTCTTTTTTATGGCTGCATAGTATTCCATGGTGTACATGTACCACATTTTCGTTATCCAGTCTATCATTTATGGGCATTTGGATTGGCTCCATGCCTTTGCTATTGTAAATAGTGCTGCAATAAATATACGTGTCCATGTGTCTTTTTATAGTAGAGTGATTTATATTCCTTTCAGTATATACCCAGTAATGGGATTGCTGGGTCAAGTGGTATTTCTTGCTGTAGATCCTTGAGGAATTGCTACACTGTTTTCCACAATGGCTGAACTAATTTACATTCCCACCAACAGTGTGGAAGCATTCCTGCTTTTCACCAGCATCTGTTGTTACTTGATTTTTTAATAATCACCATTCTGACTGGCGTGAGATGGTATCATTGTGGTTTTGATTTGCATTTCTCTAATGATCAGTGATGATGAGCTTTTTTTATGTTTGTTGGCTGTATAAATGTCTTCTTTTGAGAAGTGTCTATTCATATCCACTATCAAGCCTTTGCCCCCCTCCCCAATACTACTCCAACAAAGATGTTTTTACCAAAGCCCCTAAGACCTTCATGTTGCCCAAATCCAGTAGTCGTATTCTGTTCTTACTGTTCTTGACCTTACTAGTAGTATGTAACACAGTTGATCACTCCCTACTCCTGGGAACACATTCTTTAGCTTCCATAATGTCACACACTATAAATTTTTCTCTTCCCCATTAGCTATACCTACTCATTCTCTTTGTTGGTTCCTCCTCATCTTCTTGACAACTTTTGCAGCTGCCTCCATGGCATTTCCACTTGGTTATCTATTAATAATATGCATCCTAATATGTTCAGAAGCAAATTTCTGTTCCATTCTACCTCCCAATTCTGCTCCACCTTCAGTCTCACCCAGATCAATTAAAGATAACTCTATTCTTCCACTTGCCCAGACCAAAAACCTGAAGTCATCTTTTTTCACATTCCATATTCTGTTCATTAGCAAATCCTTTTGGATTTATGATCTCTATCTCATGCATATTACCTTGGTTCAAGTCACCATTATCTCTTGCCTAAAAATTACTGCAGTAGCCTCTTAAGTGGTCCCCAGCTTTCTTCCTTGCCCTCTTCAGTCTCTTAGCACAGTTGTTGTTAAATGATAAGTCAAGTTGGATCACTCCTCTACTCAAATAAAAAGGCTCCCCATCATTAAACTTAGTAAAGCTTTAAATGATTACATTGGCCTGTGATACTATCTGATCAGTATTCAGTTACCCTATCCTCATTTAGGACTTTCTTCTGGTTACTCGCATAGTCATGCTGGGTTCCTGTTCTTTTACCTGTAGGTGTGCTCCTACCTCAGGTCCTTTGTATTCACAGTTTCCACTGCTTAACCATCTACTCCTGATGATACACCTGTTCTTGTGGTCTTTTCTGACTTTGTTCTATGTTGTCTTTGCTTTGTTTTTCCTTAAAGCACTTATAATCTATCAAAATACTACATAGTCATTTACTTTGCAGTTTTTTTCCTACTACAATGTGATCTCCATGAGAGTAGGAGTTTTCATGTATCGTTCGGTCCTGGACTCCCAAGTACCAGTGCCTGGTATGCAGTAAATGCTCAGTATACATAATACTTATTGAATGAAATAATGAATTGGTACTACTTTTTAGAAATTAGGTGGCTGTAGATGAAAACCTATTCAAAGGTTTATAATGGATTTGATCAGGACTGAGTGTAGTGACAGATATATAGTAGTTTACTCAGTTAACCGTCTACCAGATTCATTCTGTTTCATTTTGATATGTTACCTTTTATCCTGTCAGCTACTTTGTAAACCTTAACACATTAATGGATTTAAGCAAATATTTTGCATTTTTATACTTAAATTTTTTATAATTTTTCAACCATAATTTGGATTTGGTATTTACTTTGTGCCTAAGTTTTCATATCTAGAAACAAACAAACAGAAATCTGCTTGAGCACCAACTGTCTTCAGTCCATTTTATGCTGCTATAACAGGATACCTGAGACTGGGTAATTTTATAGTGAACAGAAGTTTATTGGCTCACAGGTCTGGAGGCTGGTAAGTGCAATATCTACGTGCTGGCATCTGGCAAGAGCTTTCTCACTACATTATCACATGGCATAAGGCAAGAAGGTGGGAGACAGAGCTGGGGGAGCCAAACTCACCCTTTTATAATGGCACCAGTCCCACCCTCATGGCCTAATCACCATTATTAGGTCCTACCTCTTAATACTGTTAGAATGGCAGTTAAATTTCAACTTGAGTTTTGGAGGACACAAACTTTTAAACCAAGGCACCAACTATAATAAAAGGATAGGAAAGTGTAGCATTTTCAGTCAACAATGATCTCAAAAAGTTTCTACTCTTAAAATGTGTAGCTTCTCCCAAGAAATTGTATTAAATAAGATTTCCACTTTGCTTATTTCATTTTTATGTCCTGTGATAAAGGTAAAACTACCAGTCATTGAATAGAAACAACATAATATACATACAACCCGTCTATTTTACGCCATCTTAAAATCAAAGGTATCACATATGGAAATGAGCAGTTTTATGTTGTGTCCAGGAAGACACTGGAGATAGAGACAGTAAATTCAAACACTTTTCCTATAAATAAGCCTGTCATATAAAACAGCCTATTTTAATCCTTTGTTGTTCTAACTAGAAAAATATATTTACTTCTATTAGCCAAAAATATTTTTACATGAAGACAGAAGGAAGAGTACAGATTGCTTAGTTACACCTGCTGAGCTCTTCTGACAGCCATGGTTTTTTTGTTTGTTTGTTTGTTTGTTTTTGTTTTTTCACTATTTATGCTTGGTAAATTTTAAGTTCTGAGGCATTAGGGATGTTTATTCAGGCTGAGACGTACTCCTCGCATTGCCAAACTGATTTGATACTGTTCAAATTTCAAAGGTTCCTAAAGTTTTTCTCATGACATTTTTCTTACCGCTTTTCAGATATAAATATAGATTTAGCCTATTGGTACTGTGAAATTTGTCATCTAGTAGTAGGAAAATACATTCTGCCCTGTTGTTACGAATGTTTTATAATGAAATTTTCAAGTTTCAGTTGTGAGCTACTGTTGAATAAACTTCTGTGTATTCAATTATCTGCTGCACAAATGGCACTATATTGTGTATGAACTGTGTCTATTTTATTAGAATATTAAAACCTTTTATTTAAGTAAATGATTAAGAACTTACCTCTTTAAGTTTCTCATTTGAATGTTACAATTTAAGTAACCATATCTCTTGGTTTGTCTAAGAAAGTACTGATTTATGCCTGTTTTGGCATAATTTTTAATAGCACCCTCTTTTATTCTAAAAAGTGCCCCAGGTTGAAAAATACATTATTTGAACACTCTAGTTATAAAAGTAGGATACTCACTTTCCCTTTGCATTTCACACAGTATTAAGATTTCTTTTCTTCAGTCTTTCCTCTCAGTATGTCTCCAAAACAACATAGGGTGGATGAGAGAAATACGTATGTGAATATGGGAGATACATAGAGTTGCTAGGAAACAACATGAAAGAATGATGAAAAACACAGTGTTGGAATCTAATGTTAACTTTATACAGGTATTTTAAGGATGATATATTCAGATTTTTGTATTTTGAAACATTTTCTTTGTTATAATTACATTTGATTATACACTTGGTTTGGGCTTTAAAACTTGAGCTTCATTAGCTTGTACATGCTGCAGATAGCTTCTATCAATTTTTCAAGTATCTCTTTTGAAGAACATTTGAATTCCTGTAATTTTTCCATAATTGTATTTCTGTTATATTTTCTAATGCATTTAACATTTAGAAATGGATTACTTATTAGTTATATGAAAGTTATTGTCTTACCTGTGGAAGGAATACATCTAGCGTTTTATCAAACAGTTTATTTTTTAAAGAGCATGTTACATACAGTGGGCCATAAAAGCTAATGTATAATATATTCACAATTCTTTCAAGGCTTATTTTGATTTCACATCTATTGGTGCCTTGAGGTGGTCATGTAATATAAATCTAATAGTGTCAGAATTTCTCAAGGAGAAAACATCTGTGAAGCAAAGGAAATTTTAAGAGGCAGCATAGTATAATTCACACCACAGACTCTGGAGCCAAATTGTTTGGGTGCACATTTGGGCTCCATAGCATACTTCTTGTGTGACTTTAAGCTAATACTTAACCTCTTTGTGTTTTAGTCTTATCATTTGTAAAATGGAGGTAATGATACAACTGCTTTGTGGGATCGTTGTGACAATTAAATGAGTTATGATATGTAAAGTGCTTAGAACGGCTTCTGGCACATGGTAAACAATATGCTGTTGCTATTATTGTCAGTGGAAGAATACATTCAGTTTATCTCTCTCAGACTTCATATGAAACCTGTGAATTGGTAATATTAAAGGAAGTTTTTGTTATAAGGAATTTTGCTGCTTTTTGCTAAAGAATGCAGGTTATGGACTGGATATGGAAGGTGTGGTACTTGATAAGGAGATTGGGATTACACAGAAATGTTACCCACAAACACCCGTGAAAGGACCTATTGGTAGAAGCCTCAGCTTCTGGTCCATTCCCCAGTTCATTTCTGTTTTCTCTTTCTGAATTGCTTTACCTATTTGTCCTTCAAGGCCCAACTTACATGTCACTTTTTAAAAATGTTTCACTTTATTCACCTACCTCTCTTACTCCGGTAAAGAATAATCAACTCCTCTTTGTGGCCATAGAATTTTGTTTATGCCTTAGCATAGCACTTCACATAGTACCCTCTAATCATACTTCAACATGCCTTAACATAGTACCCTCTAATCATACCTCCTTTCACAAGCCCTGATGTTAGCTTGTTCTAGGTTTTATTTCATTCCCTGTGTCTTGTTTTCATTTCTAATGTCCATTGTTGCAAGAAAGGAAGTATCAGGGACTGAAGCGTCTCTATCTACCAATTGAGCATTCGTGATTCATTAGTCCTGTAAATGTGATCTACTTGTAATTCTGCTGCCAAAATAACATATAGAATAATGAGGCTATATTTGAGAAATGAACATTGAAACCAGTTTGTGGTGATTTACTGACTAAAATATTTAGATCATTTAGAAATGAAAAATATATAAATGTTTAATATAGTTTGAGAATTTTATTCTATCTATAACATTAATTTTTCCTGTTTCAGTTTGAGAATAGATTATTTTTGAAGGTTGCAATCAGGATGGCATCAGAAAATAACAATATGTCATTTTTTGACAACTACTTTAGAATGTACTTCCGCTTATATAATAACCCACAGAAGTAGTTTATTTTCTTTTCAGTAAGAGTTACCTGTACTCCAACATTTCTAAAGAAACTGTTTTATTTCTGGCTTATAAACTGTTTTACTGACAAATATCTAATGGTTGACATTTTTAAATTTTTAAATTTGTTGTTAATATTGATGGCAGCAGTGGCCTATCTGGAGCAACTGCTGTAAAGATGCCAGCTGCAGTGGGGCACGCGCGGCCAGGGCTGCATGCTCCACTGAGCCGGCAGGAGCCAGAAACAGGCAGAAACCCAGACCCCTTCAAGTTGGAGAGGCGGGAGCCCTCCCAGGCGCGGCTGCAGCGGCCCAGCCGCAGCTGCGGACCCAGGCATTCCTTCACTCTCGTCGGCCTAGGGAGCCCTCTTCCCCCACAGACTCAGAAAGGCCTGTTCCCGCTGCCTGGCCTCTCCCTACTCCCAGCGCCCACTGTGATTTCGGAGCAAAGTTGAGGCCAAGCCTGGGAACTGTTGCAGGTGTGCCCGCTCTTGGGGCAGTGCTGACACCCCAGCCCTCTGCCACCTCGGCTTCCTCCAGACTTTGGACACTGACAAGCACGGGAGGGAGGCCAGCCAAAGTGGGGGATGAGGGCGGCTTGGTGCAGGCCTGCAGGTGCCCTTTGGCACTCCAGCCCAGGCGCCGGGTTACAACTGATTGATGACGGCAGGAGGCAGGCAGGCTCCTGGACAGAAAGGGGTGGGTCCCCGGTGAAGCCCCACCTCAAGCCAGGGGTGGCCTGGAGCATGGGAGCTGCGCCACCAGTTTCACAGAACAGAGTGAGAACTTAGGGTACTTTTTTCCCCCGGCCTACCCATTGTCACCTATGTACTTCCTCCCCACTGAAGCCCACAAAAACCTCGGGCTCTGGCAGAAGTCTGGACGTCAAAGAGGAGCTACCAACTGTGGGTCTCCTCTCAGTCAGGAGCTGAGCAGACATTGGGATGGCCTGCCTGCAGATAGGAGCTACCCACTCTGGATCTCCTGAGAGCTGTACTGCCGCTCAATAAAGCACCTCTTTGCCTTACTCATGCTCCAGTTGTCTGTGTACCTCATTCTTCCTGGACACAGGACAAGAACTTGGGACCTCCTTAATGGTGGGACTGAAAGAGCCGTAACACAAACAGGGCTGAAACACGCCCCTCACTTGCCACATTGCAACAAGACGAGAAGTGGGAAGGAGAGAAGAGCTGCAGCCCTTTGGGGAGCCCAGACCTAGGAGCTCCCTGAGCAAGGACTCTGACACCTGTTTGGGGCTCTGCAGTTCCTGGCATCTCCAGGCTTCCGGGCACTACTACATTCCCCAGTGCCAGCAGTGGAAGCAACTTTCAGTATGCCTGTCCGGTCACAGCCTCACAGGGAACCTGGAGCCAGCGCCTGGAGCTGCCTACCCCACTACAGCCTGTGTGCCCGGCTGTGTGCAGTGGTTGAATCCCGCACGCACTCACTTGCTCACGCACCCCTTGCTGCTCTGCACTTGGCTTGCCCTCAGCAGGTGTGTGATCCTGGCTAGTAGAGCTTAAGCCGAGTACAGCCTGTGAGGCCGAGTGGATGGAACAAGCCCAGTGGGCCTGAGCATAACTCGGACAAAGGCACCACTGGCCACAAAGGTTTCCAGCTGACAAAGTGACACCCCAAGGATCCTGTGACAATATCACCATGCAAAAGACTAGATTGAGTACTGGTACAGCAAGTATAAGTACTGAGCATTTCTATCCAATATTCAGTAGATAAGTTTATTAAAACTTTATGGCTTTCACGACTCCCTACTCAATTCTATATGAATAATAAAAAATAATAATTTTCAATCCCGTTTTTCATGAGAATAGTGTGGCATGATGTAAAAAGCCCTGGCTTTGGAGTAAGAAATAACTGGATTCAAATTATGGTCCTCTTAGACTGTGTGACTTGAGGGCTAGGTACATGAGCTCTCTAAACTTCAGTTTACTCAACTATAAAGTAGGTTATAAAATACAACATAAGGGCTTTGTAGGGATTAGGTGAGCAAAATCATTTATATTACATTCTTGTTATTTATGTTGTAACTGCTAGAGAAGGAGATTTTAAAAAAAAATAGGTGACTATCTGAAAGAAACTTATTGTTGGTATTTTTCTTGATTCAAAGTTTCATATTGATTAAAAGGCAAACATTTTGATCTTTGGAAGCTCATGGCTAGCTGTGTAATCTCCCAACTAGTCATTGTTATCTTCCAGCTTCCCTTAACTGACACTAAATGTATTTTTTCTATCAATTTCAGTTCCTTCCTGCTGTCCTCTCAACTGTTAAATATATGACTTTTCCAATACCCTAGCCTCGTACTTCCTTGAGCCCTACATAAATATTGACCTTCATCTCAGCTCTACTTAATTTAGCCATACTGATTTTCATACCCTATCTTGTTAGCCACCAAAATTCTGCCACTGAAAAGTTCTGTTCTACCTCCAAATCACCATTCTCCAGTCTTCCATCTTGCTTGTACGACTATTACACTTTGACTTAATCTGTCATATCTTATCAGGACCTCTAATTCTTTGTCCCTGCTGCTTTATCCTGTCTGTCAGCCTGTGTTTCCTTCCCTTTCCTTCCTATATAACTGAGACTTCAAGGTTCTTCATTTCAACGATTCTCTTGCTCGTATCCCAAACCGCACTTTTATTTTGATTATCCACAATATATCATTCACTTAAAATATTTTGTGGGACATTTATTAACCTCCCAAAACCTCAGTTTTCTAGTAGATAATATATGAGTAATTACACCTATCTCATTGGCTTCTGGTAAGGAATACATAAATTACATACAAACTGCTTAGCCTATCCTTTGACCCATGCTGAGAAGGGTGGTGTGATATCGAGATAGACCATATTTGCACCTATACTGGTGTATCCCGCTCTTCAAGACAATCAAGCCAGGCAGGTTTATATAGTGTACACTTTGGGTCCCCAACTTCTCAGATGGGTCCTTAAGATTGTCAGATAGTCCATCTTTAAGAAAGAACATAGATAAATCACACATTTGAAGTAACTGAAATGCATGTTTAAATTTTAGAAATCTCCGAGAAGCAAGGGATAATGCTGTGGCTGAAAAGGAACGGGCAGTGATGGCTGAAAAGGATACTTTAGAAAAACATGATCAGCTCTTAGACAGGTAAGCATCATTAAAATAGAAATGTTAAAACTTGAACCATTATTGTTTCTGTTACGTATTCATTTAGAAAATGTATTTTAAAGAGAATAATTTTCATTTCAATTGAGGTATAATTTATATGCTTTATTTTTTTCAATATGCAATTATTGTATATGTTGACAATGATGTATAGAATAGTTCAATTACTCTAGAGTTACCTTATGGCCCTTCAGTCCTTCTTAATCACTACTACTCAAGAGGCACCACTTTCTGATTTCTGTCACCATAGATTAGTTTTGCTCCTCTTAGACTAAAAATACTCTGTGTCCAGGTTCTTTCATTCCACTTCGTTGTTGTATCAGTAGTTCATTCCTTATTATTGCTGAGTTTGAATATATTTTATTCACCTGTCAATGGTCATTTTGGTGGTTTCCAGTTTGTTACTATCATGCATAAAGCTGCCATATAATTTTTTGAAAGTGTATTTTTATTTATCTTGGCTAAATACCTAGGAGTGGCATTAAAGATCATCAGGTAGATGAATGTTTTACTTTTTAAAAACCTGCCAATGGTAACACCAAAGTGATTGTACCATTGTATAATCCCTAGGTTTTTTTGTTTATTTTTTCAGAATCTGTATATTCTAAAGTATGTGTGTTGGAAGGAGAGTATCAGAGAGAATGATATATCTTTAATTTACCAATAGAACATGATATTTATTTTTAGTAGCCTTGTTAAAAGTAAAATAACTGACGGGCATTATGGTAAATATCATTACTTCATTAAACATTCTACACTTTCAATTGTTTGACTATATAGAGCGTAAACAGTGGCTACCTTATTTTTTTAACTTTTCATTTTGAAATCATTTCAGAAAAGTTGCTAAAATGGTGTCAAAGTTTCTGCCTACCCTTCACATACTAATAAACTTTTGAAATTAAGTTCAATGGATCTTTTAATTGTTAAATGAAGACCAGATTAATTTGAGATATAAGCAATATATAAAACTAAAATTTGAGGCAAGTCTTCATATAACTAACCCGTTGTAAAAATCTTTTAGAATGGCTCATATTGTGATACTTCTGAATTCACATCAACTTTATAAACTTGGCCTATGGAAGAATTTTAATAAATGTTATATTGAAGAAGTCGTTCCTATAATGTGGAAGTATGTCTTACTCTCAACATCATGGTGTCGGGCTAGACACAGTGACTCATGCCTATAATCCCAGCACTTTTGGAAGGCTGAGGCAAGTGGATAACTTGAGGCTAGGAGTTTGAGACCAGGTTGGGCAACATGGTGAAACCCCATCTCTACGAAAAATGCAAAAATTAGCAGTGCGTGGTGGTGCATTCCTGTGATCCCAGCTACTCAGGAGGCCGAGGCATGAGAATCACTTGAACCCAGGAGGCAGAGATTGCTGTGAGCGGAGGTCATACCACTGCACTCCAGCTTGGGCAACAGAGTGAGACTCTGTCTCAAAAATTTTTTTTTTTAGTTTATCAAAAAAAAAGTAAAGGTCATAGTATAAAAGATCATGGTATATAAATCAGCTCCTTTCATTAGAGTTCCTATAAAGCCTTCATGTTTTATATTTCATTATGTGTAACCCTTCCACTTACAAAACTATGTGATGTCCCCTAAAGATTCATTTGACTTTGTATTGATGTTAGTTTTTAATGTATAGTTTTAGGAGTGTATATTTTTAGGGATGGCTCTAGAACAAGATTTATGGGCAAACTGATAAGGTTTAAAAGAAAGCATAAGATATTACCTAGTAAATCAGAACTTATATTCTTCACCTAATAGCTACTGTATGGTTTTGTAAAGTTGGAGAGAATAGTAAATCTGACCATAAAATTGACCAATTTATATTTATCACAAGCTCTTTTATGTCCTACACTCTTAACCTAAATCCTTCTTATCCTACTTGTCCATACATTTGCAGCTGATATTCACCTGAAGGCCATGCAATACTCTAATACCTAAAAGTATCTGTTAAATAATAGAGGATTCAGTTATTTAATGTTTGTAAAGCACTTAGAACAGTGCCTTCCTGTAATAACGACTATTATCATAAATAATTTGTCCAATTTAGTTTTGTTGTGAAACTTTATTAAATGTTATTCTTCACAAGTTGATATCTTTCTAATGAATTTTCCACTAAAATTTTAGATAAACTGGAAGACCTCATTTTCAAACTGCCAGATAAGAGGAATCTTATTTATTCATAATTCTTTGAAGTCATAGTAAAGCCTTGCTTATTCAGAGCCTAATTTTCAGCCAACCTTAAATATTTATGATGGTTTTAAAATCAAGACAAGGAAAAAAAAGTGTTTGTAGATACCACTAAAAATAACCCTTGAGCAGCAAATAGAGCTAATGCTCAGGACTGTAAAGGACTTTACAGAACCAATTTATTACTTATGGAAGTAATAAATTGATAAACTTGATTTCCTACAAATGGAAAATATTGGTGTGGCATTACTGCCATAAGGAAAGTCAAAAAACAAATGCATATGCAATCTTGGAAAAAATATTTTGCAATATCTGTCACAGTCATGTCATTAAATTCATATTAAAACTATCCCTATTTTCAGCTGGGCATGGTGGCTCATGCCTGTAATCCCAGCACTTTGGGAGGCCAAGGCAGTTGAATCACCTGAGGTCAGGAGTTCAAAACCAGCCTGGCCAATATGGCAAAACCCTGTCTCTACTAAAAATGCAACATATTAGCCGGGCATGGTGGCACATGCCTGTAATCCCAGCTACTTGGGAGGTTGAGGCAGGAGAATTGCTTGAACATGGGAGGCGGAGGTTGCAGTGAGCTGAGATTGCACCATTGCACTCCAGCCTGGGCAACAAGAGTGAAACTCTGTCTCAAAAAAAAAAAAAAAAGCCTGTTTTCCACTAAAAACCAAAAAGTTGATAATACATTGTATTTGCGTGGATATGGAAAAACAGGCAATCTTAACATTGTTAGTGGGATTTTAAATTGGCACAAATAATATGGAGAGTAATTCAGTAATACCTATCAAAAGTACAAATGCACATAGCTCTGTGTGTGTGTGTGTGTGTGTGTGTGTGTGTGTGTGTATGAAATGTATGTATGTGAGACGGAGTCTCACTCTGTTGCCCAGTCTGGAGTGCAGTGGCACAGTCTCCGCTCACTGCAGCCTCTGCCTCCCTGTTTCAAGCAATTCTCGTGCTTCAGCCCCCTGAGTAGCTGGGATTACAGGCACGTGCCACCACACCCGGCTAATTTATGTATTTTTAGTAAAGACGGAGTTTTGCCATGTTGCCCAGTCTGGTCTCAAATTCATGACCTCAAGTGATCTGCCTGCCTCAGCCTCCCAAAATGCTGGGATTACAGGCTTGAGCCACTACACCCAGCCACACATTGCTCTTGATCAAGAAATTTTATTTCTAGTACGTTATCCTGCAGGTATACTTGCTAGGTTCAAAATGCTATATATACCACCTTATTTCCTGTAGCATAGTTGACATTTAGGCAGTAGTTAAAAGAATTGTAATTCATGAAAACACTTACAGAATACAACAATGTAGTTGTACAAAAGGATGTAAGTGGCTCTTTATATCAGGACCAGGAAAAATCTATTAACATTTATTGCTTCTGGAGAAGGAAATTGGGTGTTGGGTGGTTGGTGGACAGATAAAGATTTTGTACCTCATAAATATGTATCCTCTTTTGTACCTCATACATATTGAAACTTACAATGTGTTTTTTTCTTTTTTGTGTATTTTTAATTAAATTTAAACAAAGAGTGATTATTAAGAATTCTTACATACAAGTTTCAAATCATAGTTACTGAGAAACTAAAGAAATTACGTTTTTAATACTCCTGGTGAACAATGGGAATGAATAAAGGGAGTCAACAAATGCCATCTTGTTTTCATAAAAGGGAAGAAGATACTAGATTCTTGCAACTATTAAGGAACATATTGGTAGATTACATTACATGTCATATTTTGATAGATTATACTCTGATGTAATAATTTGATGCAATCTTATATAAACTTTAAGCAAATCACTTGACTTTTTTTAACTATAATGGATGTAAATACTTTGATGAACCTTTGTTTTTTCCATCTTCAGATAGGTGTGATGATTCTAACCATTTAGGATTGCTTTGAGCCTTAGATACAATATATTTTAAGTGTACGGCATAGATTATGCTCAGTAAGCAGCCATGCTTGCAGTGGTTTTTAAGATTGCTATTGAAAGAAGCAAGTATCACCAAAAGTTGGGATGGGTTCTCTAAGAATAAATCAAAGAAGACTACATTTCAATTTTTAAGAGACATATTGCAGCGGTAAAGCATGGAAATGAGTTAGATAGGAAACAAGGGATTTGATAAGACTTTCCATGACATCCTTTTAAACAATATGGGGAAAATACGGGGACAGTTCAAGGCCAGGTAAATGGATTAGTAACTGTTGAAGGGCTTTATCCAAATGTTGTTAGAGAATCATTAATTAAGAAGTGGGTATATGATGCTCATCTGTAATATCCTGCAGTACTATATTTCTGCATTTTTGTCAGTGATTTCAGGAAAAATTAAAACTACGTTTAACAAAGTTGATATAAAACAGAGAAGAATAACAAATTAATTGAATAATGAAGTAAGGATCTAATCTTTTCAGGGAGAATTAATGAACTGAATGAATTTTAATAGGAATAAATGTAAGATCATGCAGTTGGGTCCAGAAAACCTATGGTTTATAGGTTTTATAGGCTTAGACGTGAAATGTGAAAATGACCTGGAAGGTTTCAATATGGAGATATTATCCTACAGTAATAGAAGTTATATGTAGAATGTGATCTGTAATTACCTCACCTATAGAATTATGCTGATACCTGGGCACCCAAGCTTTAAACTAAAAGGTTTTCAGAGGAATATAGCCATAACTGCACAAAGATTCAAAAGTGCCCTATTAGTGATAGGCTATAACTACCTACAAATATTTTAAGCGTTCACATATGAAAGAGCTAGATTTCTTACTTGGCAAGACCTAAAGTAGTAGAATAGGGATCACTGGATGATCACTGCAAGAAAGTGTAAAGATAGTAGGACTTTTCAGAATGCCTTAGCATCTAACACATTCTCTATTAGTAGTATTCAGGCATAAGCCAAATTCAGTAGAAATGTGCTTGTAAATATTGAAGCATCAAGTGGGCAGCTTGATGAGTTTAAAGCCCCCTTTCATCCTGATGTGACAACCATGTAAAAGAGTTGATACGCTCACTAAGTTACCATGCAAAAGAAATGGTGAACCCAAGCTCATTATGAGAATATTATTTAAAAGATTTCTGTAGTTCACTTTCCTCATGTTTTTTTAGAGGTGTGTGTGTGTGTGTGTGTGTGTGTGTGTGTCAGCAGAGAGAGAATCTACTGAAGTTATTTTGAGTATAGAGTGCCTATGTTGCCTATGTGTTTAAACTCATATATTTTGGGAATATCGTATATATTTTGTATATAGTGAAACTTAAGGAAAAATATTGTTTTATTTTTCAGAGTTTAAATTTTTAATATTCAAATATGTGATGCTGGCTTCCTTTGTCACTTCCTATGTTTTAATCTTTATGTGGAATGTGATTACCCTGAATCATGCTTAAGTAAAGCCTCTGGCATGCCTATACATAATGTTCTAGTCAGGTATAATTAGCCTCATCTTTTTCATTTATGTTAGAAGTTTTTATTATCAAATGCCATATTTTTATGGTTAAACAACCTGTGTTATTATAAAGAGAAATGTATGGAAACGGCGTGCCATTTTTCAAATGAATGAAAATGGCTTTTTACTCAAAGACTTTACTTTTTCTACAAAGGAAAGTACTTTTCTCAGGCAAATAAAAGATCCATCTATGTCCCAATTCAGGCTGAACAATTTGATAAGTAACAAATACCCAGTTTTCGTGAACATGAACAGTTGTTACGTCATGTTCTGTTGCTTTGAATCCCTGCGTGCACTCCTAAGATTGTTTCTGCCAAAAAGTGGAAATTTTAAAATTCACTGTTTGTAGTAGCATAAATTGAATACACTGTTACATTTGTGGGCTACTACATAGAATCCTATGTTTGGATCTAAAATGTAAGGTTGCAATTCAAAATTAATTTTAATAGTAAACTTTTTTCAGTTATGGTTTGTTTTATATAAAAAAATATGTTCTATGCAAGGTACAGTGGCTCACACCTGTAATCCAGGCACTTTGGGAGGCCAAGGTGAGAGGATGACTTGAGCCCAGGAGTTTCAGACCAGCCTGGGCAACATAATGAAACCTCATCTCTGCAAAAAATGTAATAATTATTATATATAAGATATATATTATGTACATATATATTATGTATTTTAAAGTAATTTTCATTGTAAGTATTTTTAAATGAATATTGTTTGAAATTATGTTTTCAATCCCAATTCTCTGGTAAAGGTAGGAATTTTGTCCTCGTTTTATACTGGTACAAGGCCAAAGCAAGAAGGCATGCAAAATGAGATGAGCAGAGTACGTGATTTTTATGTCATATTGGTCTAGTTTAAAGTTTGATAAAGAAACCAGCTGTCCTAAATTTCCATTCAGTGTTTTTTTTTTTTTTTTTTTTCGTATTTCTATATACTTTGATCTTTATATTTTAATCTGCTACCAGGCTAGAGTGCAGTGGCATGATCTCGGCTCACTGCAGCCTCCACCTCCCAGGGTTCAAGCAGTTCTCATGCTTCAGCCTACTGAGTAGCTGGGACTACAGGTGTGTGCCACCACACCCGGCTAATTTTTGTATTTTTGGTAGGTATGGGGGTTTCGCCATGTTGGTCAGGCTGGTCTCAAACTCCTGTCTTCAAGTGATCAGAAAAAAATGCAGCAATCGTTGAAGCCAAAAATATGGCAATAGAATAAGATGGCAAAAACTGATGAGAGAAACTATATATGAAAATGATAGTACAGAAATAAAAAGGAATGAAAGAGAAATAGTATTTGGGGTCAGGGAAGTTCTGGAAAACCATGTTGGTAATTTGAGGCTGGATGTTTATAAAACAGAAAAAAGAATAAAGTGATGAAAACAGAGAAAAAGTAATTGACATGGAGGACAGACAGTATATATTCACCTTCAGTGTGCCAAGGGAAGAAAACAACAAAATGGAACAGGAAAAAAAAAAAAAAAAACATTTAGAGATACAATAGAAGAAAACATTTTCTGAAATAAGGAATCTGCAATTTAGAAGAATTCATCACGTTCTGGGTAGTGGGAAGAGGATGGGAAACAGCAATGTCGTAAATCTAAGTGAAGTTACAGAACATGAATGTTAAAGGAATAGAATTAGAAGTATCTGGGCAGAATAAGTAAGTCAGAATAAGTAAGTCATTTACTAAGGAAAAAATAAGTCTAAGCTGCATGCAGTGGCGTACCTATAGACCCAGGTACTCAGGAGGCTGAGGCGAGAGAATCGCTAAAGTCCAGGAGTTGAGGACCAGCCTAGGCAACATAGTGAGATGCCTATCTCAAATAAACAAATTAATTAATTTATTTGAGCTCAACGTTTTCTTCCGTAATAATGCTTTATTCATTTAGCAATATTTATTAACCACCAAGCACTATTTTCAGGCACTGTGATTAAGGGTTTAACAAGATGAAAGGCTCTCTGTCTTAATGAAACTTGTATTTCTGTGATGTAAATCAGAAAATATACAAATAACAAAATAAATAATTTTTAGAGAGTAGCAATTATTTGAAATATATGAAATAGGGTATGATTCAGGGAGGTGTGCAGTCTGAAAGATGAGAAGGAACCAGTCATGTGAGGTCCCATGAAACATATTACATATGGCCTTCCTGAAAAACCTATTGGAAATTGTAACTTCACTGAAGAAAGAAAGAGTCAAAGAACTCATGGATTGAGATGTCAAGGTAAAGAAGAACTGGCAGTGAACATTTAGTGTAAAATGTAATCTTAATGACCTTTATCATTTTGGTTACAAAACATTGTAATCATAATTGTTAACAAGAAATTATAACATAAAAATAATAGTAGAGGCAAAATAGCAGAAACTTGCAACTAAAATTAGGGAATTGATGGTAAGAGAAATAGTGTCTGTACATATTACATATATAATGTTCTCAAATTTCATGAAATAATAGTTTTATGAAGAAATGTATGTTTTAACATATCACTTAAAACTATAAATGGAACAGACTGTATATTTTGCATAGTACCGGAGGAGGGGGAAAACAAATCAATCACAGGCTATGTAACAAAGGACAGATAGCAAAGCAAACACCAAAGAAGTAAAAAAACAGAGACCATAAATTATGATGGAAGAAGGCTAAACACATCTTTTCTTTTCTTTCTTTTTTTTTTTTTTTTTTTTTTTGAGACGGAATCTTGCTCTGTCGCCCTGGCTGGAGTGCAGTGGCCGGATCTCAGCTCACTGCAAGCTCCGCCTCCAGGGTTTACGCCGTTCTCCTGCCTCAGCCTCCCGAGTAGCTGGGACTACAGGCGCCCGCCACCTCGCCCGGCTAGTTTTTTGTATTTTTTTTTTTTAGTAGAGACGGAGTTTCACCGTGTTAGCCAGGATGGTCTCGATCTCCTGACCTCATGATCCGCCCGTCTCGGCCTCCCAAAGTGCTGGGATTACAGGCTTGAGCCACCGCGCCCGGCCAACACATCTTTTCTAATAGCAGTTGTAAATGTGACAAACACACCGTGTATATAGGAAAAGAAATACAGTTGGGGTCAAAAATAAAACTTCTTCCACATTAGTAAGTGACTCAGGGCCGGGCGCAGTGGCTCGTACCTGTAATCCCAGCACGTTGGGAGGCCGAGGCGGGCGGATCACAAGGTCAGGAGATAGAGACCATCCTGGCTAACACGGTGAAACCCTGTCTCTACTAAAAATGAAAAAAAAAAAAAAAAATTAGCCGGGCGTGGTGGCGGGTGCCTGTAGTCCCAGCTACTCAGGAGGCTGAGGCAGGAGAATGGCGTGAACCTGCGAAGCACAGCTTGCAATGAGCGGAGAGCTTGCCAGTTCACTCCAGCCTGGGCGACAGAGCAAGACTCCGTCTCAAAAAAAAAAAAGTGACTTAGGATTTTTAAAGATGGAAAAAAGGCAAAGTAATACAGACTTAAACTATTCTAAAATAATTAATTACAGATTGTCTTAAAATAATAATTCAGAACCTTGAGAATCCCTCTGTAATGACATTATGTACACGATAAAGATATGCTCAGAAATCTTTGCATGTCAGATTTCCAAGAGGGAAGGTGCTTATTTTCCTATTCTGAGTTCCATGCCCAGCCCAGGCAGCTCAACTGTTGCCAGAGGCAATGATTACATTTTAAAAACATGGTTTAAGGGTATGTATACTGTCTAGATAAAGTTCTAAATAAAGAGCATGCTGAACAGATAATTTCAGTTAATTGCTTACTATGGTTTATGCTTCAAAACTATTTGATGAAACAAAGAAACTAAACTCAGAAAATATAAACAAGTTGGAATCATGTTAATTCATAAGCACTTATTAACTAAATCCTGCTTAAGGCCACATTAAAGTTACAATTATGGATATATATTTAAGTGTGTGAGTCATAAATTAGCTTAAAAATCAGGTTCATTCATCTTACAGACCTTGTTTGAGAGTGAGGAGGATGGGGTGTTCCATGATCTTTTCTAAGTCTAGCCAGCTGCCTCCCAAATGTGTAATTTGGGGTTACATGTTGAGAAAGTAGACTGAATCAATACAAATATGTAAGTGTTACTAGAAAAAGAACTCAAGTACATGTTCTTCTGATTACCCATCAATAACATCAAAAGGAAATGATGTAGATGAAGGAAACATATGTGTGCACATTTTTTAAGATGTTTCTTAGAAATCTAGTGTCATAGTTGGTCATTATGCTTGTGAACTGAAAACCAGAGAAAGTAAGAGCATAAGTTGTGTGTGTGCGCATGTGTGTGCGTGTGTGTGTTCATACAGCTTTCTGTATAGGCTGCTGCTCTGTTGCTTTAGGGGGAAATTTTCATAGATTTACATTTGGTAAATATACTCACATCCAAAAAAAGATGTATGAAAAATTGGAATGCCAGCGAACTAAATCAACTCGTAAAAACTAAAGTTAAGGGTAAGATTATTTTCCACGATTATTTTAAAATACGATGTTTACTGGAAGGAAAGTCCAGAGAATTACCACAGATGAAGTGTGAGTGTATTTCTCCCACTTGTAAATGAGCTCTTATTTCCTACAGTGTATATTCTGGTCCACAATGAGTCATTTTCAACATGTTTCAGTTTAACTTCTAATACATTTTTAAACTTGGCAGGCATATTTAGATGAACATTACTTCCAGTTTTAGAGACTGCTTCTAAATTATACTTCAGTGTTGTAGTCATCATGAACAGTTCTTTCAGTAAAAGGAAACAGGATTGATTGGAAATGTATGTTTTGGAGGAGCAAAAAAAATGGTTACCATTTTTAAATTTTGTTACTACATAAACCCTCTTAACATTATCTTAAAAAGTTGTAGTTGTGAGGCCCTTTTATGGATAGAGGATAGTAATTTAGAGAAGAGAATATATGATGTGTCCTAGATAATAGTAAAGTTAATATTTATTACACTTTTAGTATGCCTAGCACTGTTTAACTGTTCTATACATATTAACTATTTTAATACCTATGTAATAGGCAGTAGTGTGTTTTCTGTAAGCCATTCAGGCCATGTTTCTATTAGAAAATGTGAAGCCCAGCACACATCTGGATGTGTAACTAAAACTTCATGAGTGTTTGTAAAAACTACAATTTATATAGAGAATGTTAGGTATTGCCAGCTCTGAATAAGTATTTAATAATTACCTTGTATAAATTGATGCAGTCCTGTGAATCTTCTGGCAGATTTCATTGGCCAACCTGTCTACTGTTATCTTTTAAATATTCTTGGTTTTTGTTACTATAATTTTTACACTGTGCCTTATTATTTTTGACACTTTAAAAGTTCATAAAAATTTAGTTTGAAAAATGCTTCAAGATCATTGCAAACCTTGCATTCATTTTGCAAATGAGGAGACAAGTCTAAAGAGGTAATACAGCTTGTCCTCGGTTACACTGTTACTAGAAATGGAGCCATAATTACACATCTGTTCTCTTTGTTCCCATCCCAGTTGTTCTTTCTGCCACACCATTATGTTATACTTAGTAAATAGTATATGAAGCATGTGAAGTTGAACGTCAGTAGGTATATTTTTGTTCTCAAATATACGTTTGAGAACAAAAAACATTCATCAAAAACAACAAAATTTATACTGTATTTCATAGGGTTGCAATGATAAATTGCCAAAATTTGGTGGCAAAACAACAGAAATTTATTCTGCATTTTAGAGACCAGAACTCTGAAACTGACATGGCTTTACTCTCTCCTAAGACTCTAGGGGTAATCCTTTGATTGCTTCTTCCAGCTTCTGGGGGGCTCCCAGGCATTCCTTGGCTTCCTTGGCTTGTAACCACATCACTCTAGTCTCTGCCTCTGTCTTCATGTGGCTTTCTCCTCTGTGTGCCTCGTATATGGATACATCTGATTGCATGTATGGCCCACTCAGATAATTCAGGACAGGTCTCTCATCTCAAGATGCTTAACTTAGTCACATCTGCAAAGACCCTTTTTCCAAATAAGGTAATAGTCACAGCTTTCGGGAGTTAGGACATGGACTTCTCTTTTTTGGCGGGGTTGGGGGCACCATTCAACCTACCACATACACCTTTTAATTCATGTGAGTTATATTTGCTTGAATTCTTCAATAAGGGTAACATTTTATTTTGAAATTATTCAACTAGAATTTTCTAATTTTAGGAGTTACTGAAATTCTATGATATTTCTTTGGACTGTCTTTTCAACCTACTAATGTCTCATTTGCCAAACTGTTAGCTGTTGAACAAAATCATACCTTAGAGATTCTAGACTCTGCCATATAATCTATGACGTGTATTTATTATGACTTTAAAATCTTCCTGTGTGACTTTTAATAAAATTCTTTAAGAACATCATGACAGTGACATTAGGATTAAAGAAACAGAGTAGTTATACATTTTTAACAGATACAGTGTAAATACCTAGCATTTTGACAGGCTATGTTAGCTTCATTTAGGCCATTTAATTGCTAGCAATTAAATTTTGCTCTACTGTATTTGAGATCCTTTAGATTTGGGATGCTCTCATGATGACTGTTTCATGTTTTATTTTCATTCCTTTTTTTTTTCATTCAAGTCATTCCTGATTTTAATAAATGTTTATGCATAATATGTATCTTTGTATTATATATCGCAGTTGTATGATCATTTAGTTTCTGCTTCTCTAGAAATCATCATTACTAGATGTGAAGATATGCTGAATTCATTTTAGCCATTGAAAGTGTATTACTGTAAATGAAAGGAAAAACAACCAATATATTACATAAGTCTGTGCTTCATACAGTTATTGATATGGTTTGGGTCTGTGTCCCCACCCAAATCTCACCTTGTAGCTCCCATTATTCTTATGTGTTGTGGGAGGGACCGGGTGGGAGATAATTGAATCATGGGGGGTCGGGTCTTTCCCATGCTGTTCTTGTAATAGTAAATAAGTCTAACAAGATCTGGTGGTTTTAAAAATGGGAGCTTCCCTGCACAAGCTCTCTCTTTTTGCCTGCCACCATCCACAAAAGATATGACTTGCTCCTCCTTGCCTTCACAAGGAGGCCTTCTCAGCCATGTGGAACTGTAAGTCCATTAAACCTCTTTTTTTGTAAATTATCCAGTCTCGGGTATGTCTTTATCAGCAACATGAAGATGGACTAATACAGTTATTAATAGAATTAAATGAAATTCATTATTTAATTTTAAGTACTCAACAAATATTAGCTATTATTATTACCATCATCTAGTTAGTTGATTTTTAAAGTAAGATGTGTCTGTGTTCTCTTTTCAGCATCATAAAGGTAGAGCAGTCTCTGACTAGATCTGGTAAAAAATATTTCATGCAGATGAGTAAACTTCGCGATTACAATGAGCTCTCTAAAGAAAAAGTCCCCTTTCTTTACTTACTGTATATTCTAATTGTTAGCAACTCATACAATTGGGATTTTTCTTGCATGTTTTTGTAAATTATAAAAAAAACCATGTGTTTTTTAAAACTTCAAGGTAGTGTGTTTTCATTTTATAAATGGAAAGTGTCTATATTATTTGTAAAAAGTAGAAAATTAGTTTATGCATCTTCAAATAGCAAAGCTTAAGTGACCATCACGTATCTATTATTAAAATTCAAATGTTTTAATCCACTTGGACCCCAAATGTGAATTTCTCTTGGCTAGATTATTCGTAGATTCTCTGCATGTAATGATGCCTATGATTTCTAAAATTCGTTTTGTCTAAAATTATGAAGATGGCAGATGCACAAAATAATACATCTCCGGGCTGTGCGTGGTGGTTCACGCCTGTAATCCCAACACATTAGGAGGCTGAGGCAGGAGGATTACTGGAGGCCAGGGTTTCAGGAACAGCCTGGGCAACAAAGTGAGACCCCATCTCTGCATACACACAAAAAAATTAACCACACACAGTGGCTTGTGCCTATAATCTCAGCTACTCAGGAGGCTGAGGTTGAAAGATCCCTTGAGCCTTGGTGTTTGAGGCTGCACTGAGCTAAGATGGTGCCACTATGCTCCTGCCTGAGCAACAGAGCAAAACTCTGTCTCTTTATTTAAAAAATAAAAAGAGAAAGAAAGAATATTTCACCTTGCCTGCAGGCGAGAATGCACCCAGATCATTCTAGTCTGATAGGCTATCCATATGCAAACCTGTAAAGGAACTCACATACCTGTAAAGGTACTCACGTACCTGTAAATGACAATGAAATGTTAGCTTCGAAATAGTTTATGGAAGTAGTTTACAGGAAAATCAAGGTATAGTAATTAACCTATCATTTATAAGAATGGAATGTTCTGTATGTTGGTGTAACAAAACATGTCTGTTCTTTTGTGTCATGTTTTGCTGTTGGTTAAACCATACATTTGATCAAGTAGTAAGTCAGCAGATACTTCAACTTGGTATCCAGTATAACCAATATCACCTCTTCGTTATAGAAACAACCTCTTCCATGGCTGGGTGCAGTGACTCATTCCTGTAATCCCAACACTTTAGGAGGCCATGGTGGGAGGATCACTAGAGGCTAGGAGTTTGAAACCAGGCTGGGCAACATAGTGAGACCCCAGCTCTACCAAAAATTTTTTTAAAGATTTTTTTGAAGACAAAACTAATTCTTCCCATTATTGTCTGTACCCTAACTAAATATTAAGCATTCCACTTGTAAGAAAGTTATTAGCTCCGATCGCCTCTCTTTATTCTTATGTATGAGTTTTCATTCCGCAAGTTTTAGACAGTGTTTACAAAGTATAAGTTATACAAAGGTATAGCTAAAGGTTGTGGCTACTTAACCATATATATATATATATATCTTTAACGATAGAGACCACTAGAGCAGTATTGACTTAAATGGCTCAAATATTTCATGAGCTTTCAATAAAAAAGACTAGCAATAGTAATTTTGAGTTTATTTAGGTAGGATTATGAAAATTATCTTTTTTCTTTTTATGAATTTTGTTTGTAAAAATTATAATTTAATTGTATAAGCACTTTTATGAATTTTTAATTGCAGATAACATCTGATAAATGTTATAAATTTGTTCCCACATAATTGTACATGACATACAATTCTGTATAGCTAAACTCATTTTCCATTACCATTTGATAATAGAACCTAATGGAAATTAATTAACATGACTGCCTTTTTCCTGTGAGAATTGAGTCTCCATAGCCTATTCTATGAACTGTTCTCTGCCTTCCTTAATTCTTTAATGTATAGATGAACCTAACATTCCCTTCCTGTCAATTTCAGATGTTTAATGTTGCTTGCCTTGTTTCCTTTTATTTTAAATGAGAGCTGACATTATGAGCTCAGCACTTAACTGAGTACATCAAAAGGCAAAAGAGAAACATATCTCTCCCCATGGTTTCAGATGAGAATCTGGAGAAAAATATGTACGTGTGCTCAGATTTCTCTTTGTTGGAATATGGACTATGGAGAGAGAAATAAAATGCCAAAGTATCTCTCTAAACTTTTCGTATAGTGGGCTAGAAATTGTTCAGGTCAATATTTATTGAACCTTTGTACATGACACACTGTAGAGAATTTTTAAAATTAAAACAATTTCTGTTTTGAAAGAACTGAAATACATATATACATATTTATATTTTAAAGCAAAATTTTATATATGTTAAGAAGTCTGTTGTAGGCTGTGAATGTCCCTATCTGTTTTGGGAATGGCCTTTTAGAAGAGGTGGTACATGAAACAAGCATTTGAAGTGTGAAATTTGACATGCGGATATGAAAGAAGACTATTCCAAAAATGTTATAAACCTAAATATAGAAGAAACAAAGTAAAAGAATTGTCAAAAAACAACAGATAATTCATTCACCTGATTCAGAGTGTACACGTAGAAAAGAGATAAGTATAGACAGTTTCATTTTTTGGCAGAATGTCAGAATAAAGAGCTTTTATTTACTTCAGCGGGCAGTGAGGGCTGACATGATGAGATTTACATTTTAGAGAATTAGCTTGGCAATAATATATGTATATATATTTATGGTAATTCAAGATGCCCTGAATAGGAGTGCCTGAAGTCCAGATGATTGGTAACTATGGCCTGAATTGGATGGTGGCATAGAGAATAAAGATGGGAAAATTGGTTTTAGAAATACAACTTGGAGGTGATAGGGGGTAGAGATTTTTCCACCTGTTCTCTACTGCCATCCTCCATCCCTCACAAAGAAAAGAAATTTTTAGTGCGTTTAGATCATATTCCAAAATATAGTTTAGGCCATGCTTCTAGTCAAGCGGTGTCTGTCTGTCTGTCTGTCTCTCTCTCTCTCTTTTGAGACAGAGTCTTGCTCTGTCACCCAGGCTGGAGTGCAATGGCGTGATCTCAGCTCACTGCAACCTCTGCCTCCTGGGTTCAAGTGATTTTCCTGCCTCAGCCTCCCGAGTAGCTGGGATTACAGGTGCCCACCACCTTACCTGGCTAATTTTTGTATTTTTAGTAGAGACAGGGTTTCACCATATTGGCCAGGCCGGTCTCGAACTCCTGACCTTGTGATCCACCCGCCTCGGCCTCCTAAAGTGCTGGGATTACAGGCGTGAGCATCCACGCCCGGCCTCCTAAAGTGCTGGGATTACAGGCGTGAGCCTCCGCGCCCGGCCTCAAGTGGTCTTTCTCTAAAAGATTACAGTCATGATTAGAGCTTCCCTTTCCATGTCATCTTTTCCTAGCTCTGAAAAACGGGGTGGAGCTCTCTTGTACCACTTCCCAGTCTTCTGCATTATATACGTGCTAATGTATGTAGACTCCAGGAGCCAACCAGTGTTAAGATGGTGTTGGGGCTTAATGTCCTCTCTTAAACCTTCTACTCTTAGTTGGAGTTTTTACTACAAGTGCAGCTAATAACGTAGTCACAATTTTATTTACAATTTGCTACTGTCCCCTTTTTCAAAAGCCTCATGGTAAGGGAATGCTTACTTTAATAAAGCATTTAGACATTTTTTTAACTCACCCTAATATCATTTAATAGCACCCAGTCCCTGTATCACCACTAACAGATGGATCCTGTTACAATAGAGGCAATATAATTTACGTTTAAGAGTACAGTTTCTGGAGGGTAAATAGCCTAGGAGGTTATGATCCCAGCTCTATTGGTCCTGGGTACATGACTTTAGGGAAGTTACTTAACCTGTATGTCTCAATTTCCTCATGTATAAAACATAATAATAGTAACTTATAGAATTGTGAGGAATAAATGAGTGTTAGATATAGTGTTTGTTACATAATGTGTTAAATATTAGCTATTGTGATTATTACAGGATACAGTAACTGACAATAATTGAAAGCATCTTGGAGATTTATCAATGATTCCTACAGAATTTCCTGGATTGTTTGAGATGATAGTGATGTCATTATCAGAAATAGGACTTTCAGAAAGTGGAAGTGATTCATGTGTTAATGAAGGCTATAATTTTGATTTAGGAATTGTACTTGAAGTGCTAAAGCACCATTTAGGTATAGAAATAGAGTTGACAAATAAGAATAAGGATCTCGAACCTGGGAGAAAGAACAAGCCTATAAATAAAGATTTGGGATATATCAACAATGCTGAACCCTGTAGTAAGTGCCCTGAAATTGGGGAAGAGATTTAATAATTGCTGTGGAGCAATATTGTGCTAAATATTTTAGGAGTTTTGTTTGTTTAATTAATTTTATTCCTCATAATTGCTTTGTGTGAGGAAATTAAGGCTCAAGGAGGTTTTCTGAAAATGCCATGGCTGGAGTTTAGAAATAAATTACAAAAACTTTAAGTAACTTTAGCAAGATTACAGGATACAAGTTACTATGAAAAAAATTTAATTGTATTTCTGTATGTTAGCACTATGCATTTAAGAATTGGAAATTTTCTAAAAATAAACCTTTACAATAGCAGATACTTAGGGATAAAATTAACAAAATATGAAGCAAGTACAGGACCTGTACACTGAAAACTAGCAAATATTGCTGAGGAAAAAAACAAAGAAAACCTAAATAAGTGGAGCAAGATATCGTGTTCATAGATTTGAACACTTAATTTTGCTGTAATGTCAAATTTTCCCAAACCAACGTAAAGATTCAGTGCAATTCTGATCAAAAACTCAACAGACTTTTTTTGTAGTCTAATCAGCTAACCTAAAATTTACATAGAAACCGAAAGGACCAGAATATCCAAAACAATTTTGAAAAAGAGAGATGAAGGTGCCTAGTGAGGAAATGATAATCTTTTCAACAAATCTTGCTAAACCATTTAGATATCCATATATGAAAAAGTACACCTCCACCCCTACTTTGTACCTACAAAAATTAATTTGTAATTCATACATCTAAATGTAAGATCAAAAACTAGAAAATAAAGGGAACCCCTTAGAAACCTTGAGTTATCAAAAGTTGCATAAATAGGACATAAAGAACATGAACCATGAAGAAAAACTTGTTTCCTTTTTTTTTTTTTTTTGAGCTGGAGTTTCACTCTTGTTGCCCAGGCTGGAGTGCTGTAGTGGGCGCGATCTCTGCTCACTGCAACCTCCGACTCCCCAGTTCAAGTGATTCTCTTGCCTCAGCCTCACAAGTAGCTGGGATTTCAGGCATGCACCACCACGCCCAGCTAATTTTGTGTTTTTAGTAGAGGTGAGGTTTCACCATGTTGGTCAGGCTGGTCTGACCTCAGGCCATCCACCCGCCTTGGCCTCCCAAAGTGCTGGGATTACAGGTGTGAGCCACCACACCTGGCCTAAGAAAAACTTGGTATTTCAACTTGGCTGTAATTAGGAGACAAAAAGAAAAACTTGTTAAATTGTACTTATTCAAAATTTTTTTTAAAATGGCTCTTCTGTTAATAAAGGAGAAAGACAAGCCATAGTCTTGAGGAAAATATTTGAAAACCACATATCTAATAAAGGGCTTACATCCAAAACTCTTGCAACTTAAGGAGACAAGCTACTCAATTTAAAATTTTTTAAAATGGCCAAAGGATTTGAACAGATACTTCATAAAAGTAGAAATACAGATGACCAATAAGCACAAGAAAATATGCTAAACATTATTAATCATCAGGAAAATGGAAATTATACTGAAATTCATTACCGCTACAACCACTACAATGGCTAGATTTTAAAACACTGATATTACCAAGTGTTGGTAAGGTTGTCAATTAACTAGAATGTCCACACATTGCTTATGTGAATGCAGAATCACAGTCACTTTGGAAAACAGTTTGACAGTTTTTTAGAAGGTTAAACATAAACTTAGTATAAGACCCAGCATTCCTACTTCTAGTTATTTACTCAAGAGAAATGAAAACCCTATATACATGTAAAGACTTCTGTGTAAATGTTCATAGCTGCTATGTTTCTAATGTCCCCAAACTGAAACAACTAGTGCATCAAACTAAATTTGAGTTTATACATGCCATGGAATACTACATAGCAATAAAGAAAGAGGAAACTCCTTATACATGGAAAATATTTTTATTATAAAAGCTCTATGTTGAAAGAAGACAAACACAGAAGACTACATAGTGTTTGATTCCATTTATATGACATAATAGAAAAGGCAAAACTAATGACACAGATCCAATCAACAGTTGCCAAGAGTCAGGGGTGGAATGAGAGAACTGACTGAAAAGTAGCAGCACAGAAAGTTTTGGGGGATGATGGGAATGATCTTATGATCGTACTCATGGTTGCATGACCATAAACATTTGTTGAAACTTTACGAACTTGCACACTTAAAATTGGTAAATTTTGTATGTAATTTATGGTCCAGTAAAACTGGTTTTTTAAATGACTTAAGTGGCTGTTTATTTTTTAGAGCAGTTTTAGGTTCACTGCAAAATTGAAAGGAGGTACAGATTGCTCATATAACCCCTACCCCTACATATGTATAGCCTACCCCATTATGAACATCCCCCACCAGAGTGCTACGTTTGTTACAATTGATGAATCTACACTGACAATTCCAAACTCTATAGTTTTCATTAGGGTTCACTCTTGGTCCAACTACTTTTTAATTCCTACATCTCTGGTCCAAGTTCACTCTTGGGGTTGTACATTCTATATGTTTGGACAAATCTGTAATGCATATATCTATCAATGTAGTATGATTCAGAATAGTTTCATTACTGTATTATTTTACTGTCTCCATGGTTTTAACTTTTTCAAAATGTCAGAATCATACAGTTTGTAATCTTTTCATGCTGTCTTTTTTTACTTAGTCGTGTGTGTTTAAGGTTTCTCCCTGGCTTTTCATGACTTCATAGCTCGTATCTTTCAGTGTTGAATAATATTCTGTTGCTGAGATGTATCACAGTTCATCGGTTCACCTACTGAAGGACATCTTGTTTGCTTTCAGGTTATGGCAGTTATGAATAAATCTGCTATAAACATCCTTGTGCAGTTTTTTGTATAGATAAGTGTTTAACTCTTTTGGGCAAGTATTCAAAGAGTATGATTGTTGGATCTTATGGTAAGAGTACTTAGTTTTTTGTAAGAGACCACAAAATGTGTCAGTGTAGTGTGGGGGAAAAAAAAAAGAAGAAGAAGAAGAAACCACCAAACTGTTTTCTAAAGTGGCTATATCGGTATGCATCACCACCGGCAGTGAATGAGAATTCCTGTCACTCCGTATCTTTGCCAGCATTTGGCATTGCCAGTGTTCTGGATTTGCGCTATTCTAATACATGTATAGTGGTATCTCATTGTTGTTTTAACTTACATTTCCCTGATGACATATGGTGTAGAGCATCTTTTCATGTGTTTATTGGCCATCTGTGTATCTTCTTTGGTGATGTGGCTGTTAAGGTCTTTAGCCCATTTTTTAATAGGGTTGTTTGTTTTCTTGTTGAGGTTTAAAAGTTATTTGTATGTTTTGGATAACAACCCTTCGTGAGATAGGTATTTTGCAAGTGTTTTCTCCCAGTCTGGGGTTTTTATTTTCCTTCTCTTGATGGTGTCTTTCATGGTGCAGAAACTTTAATGAAGTCCAGTTTATTCTTTTTTTCATGGATTATGCATTTGTTGTTTTGTCTAAAAAGTTATGGCGCAGACCAAGATTATCTAGATTGGTCTTATGTGTTATCCTTAGGAGTTTCATAATTTTGCATTTCACATTTAGGTATGTGATTTATTTTTAGTTAATTTTTGCAAAGGTGTAAAATCTGTGTTCAGATTCTGTTGCATATAGATGGTCCTATTGCTCTAGCAATGTGTGTTGAAAAGACTGTCTTTCCACCAGTATTCCCTTTGTCTTTTTATCAAACATCAGTTGACTGTCCAGGTCTATTACAGGGCTCTCTATTCCATTGATCTATTTGTCTGTTCTTTTGCTAATACCACACTGTCCTGTTTCTGTAACTTTATAGTAAGTCTCAAAGTTGGATAGTGTCAGTCTGCCAGCTTTGTTCTCTTTCCATATAATATTGGCTATTCTGGATCTTTTGCCTTTCCATATTAACTTTAGAATCAGTTTGTCAATATCCACAAAATAGCTTGCTGGGATTTTGATTGGGATTACATTGAATCTATAAATCAATCTTGGAAGAACTGACATCTTCACAATATTGAGTCTTCTTACCCATATACGTAGAATATTTTTACATTATTTAGTTCTTCGATTTTTAATCAAAGTTTTAAGTTTTCCTCATATAGATCTTGTACGTATTATTTTAGATTTATACCTAAATATTTCGTTTTAAGGGGTGTTAATATAAATGTTTTTGTGTTTTAATTTGAAATTTCACTTGTTCAGTGCAGACATACAGGAAAGTGATTGGCCTTTGTATATTGCCCTCATATCCTGCAACATTGCTGTAATCACTTCCTAGTTGCAATAGTTTTTGGCCAATTCTTTCAGATTTTCTACATAAACAGTCATATCATCTGCATACACAGACATTTTTATTTCCTCCTTCCCAATATACTTTTTCTTTTCTTTTCTTATTGCAGTTAGCATCAACTTCGAGTATGATGTTGAAAAGTTCCTGATCTTAGTTGGACAACTTCAAGTTTCTTACCATTAAGATGTTAATTGTAGGATTTTTGTGTTATTTTTTATCAAGTTGAGGAACTTCCCACTATTCCTAGTTTACCGAGAGTTTGTATCAGCAGATGTTAGATTTTGTCAAATGCTTTCTCTACATCTATTGACAGAATCATGTGGTTTTTTTCTTCCTCAGCTTGTCGATGTGATCAATCACATTAGTTGATTTTCAAATTTTGAACCAGCCTTGCATAACTGGGATAAATCCCACTTGGTTGTAGTGTATAGTTCTTTTTATGCATGAATTGTTTTGATTTGTCAATAATTTGTTGAGGGCTTTTGCATCTATATTTATGAGAGATGTTGGTCTCGGTTTTTTTCTTGTAATGTTGTCTGATTTTGGTATTTGAGTGATGCTGGCCTCATATAATAAATTAGACAGTATTCCTTCTGCTTTTAGCCTCTGGTGGATACTCTAGAGAACTGGTATAATTTCTTCCTTAAATATTTGGTAGAATTTACCAGTGTACCCATCTGGGCCTGTCCTTCTGCTTTGGAAGGTTTAAATTATTGATTAAATATTTTAAAATACATGTAGGTCTCTTCAGATTCTCTGTTTCTTCTTGTGTCAGTTTTAGCACATTGTGTCTTTCAAGGAATTGGTCCATTTTGTCTAATTTATGAAGTTTGTGAGCACAGAGTTGTTCATAGTATTCTTTTGATTGTCTTTTTAGTATCCATGGGATCTGTAATAATGACCACTGTTTCATTTCTTTTTCTTTCTTTCTTTTTTTTTTTTTTGAGACGGAGTTTTGCTCTTGTTGCAAAGGAGGCTGGAGTACAGTGGCACAATCTTGGCTCACCGCAACCTCTGCCTCTTGAGTTCAAATGATTTTCCTGCCTCAGCCTCCCGAGTAGCTGGGATTACAGGCATGCACCACCATGCCTGGTTAATTTTGTATTTTTAGTAGAAGTGGGGTTTCTCCATGTTGGTCAGGCTGGTCTTGAACTTCTGACCTCAGGTGATCTGCCCATCTCAGCCTCCCAAAATGCTGGGATTACAGGTGTGAATCACCGTGCCTGGCCTTCATTTCTGCTATTAGTAATTTAGGTCCTCTCTTTCTCTTAGTGTAGTTAAAGTTTTACTGCTTTTATTGATTTTTTTTTTTTTCCCCAAGAACCCTCTTTAGATTTTGTTGGCTTTCTTTATTGATTTTTGCGGTAATTATTTCCTTAGTGCTTACTTTGGATTTAATTTACTCTTTTTTTCTAGTTTCCTAAGGTAGAAGTTTAGATGATTGATGTTAGATCTTTCTTCTTTTCTAATATATGTATTTTTTTTTATTATTATACTTTAAGTTGTAGGGTACATGTGCATAACGTGCAGGTTACATATGTATACTTGTGCCATGTTGGTGTGCTGCACCCATCAACTCATCAGCACCCATCAATTCGTCATTTATATCAGGTGTAACTCCCAATGCAATCCCTCCCCCGTCCCCATTCCCATGATAGGCCCCGATGTGTGATGTTCCCCTTCCCGAGTCCAAGTGATGTCATTGTTCAGTTCCCGCCTATGAGTGAGAACATGTGGTGTTTGGTTTTCTGTTCTTGTGATAGTTTGCTAAGAATGATGGTTTCCAGCTGCATCCATGTCCCTACAAAGGACGCAAACTCATCCTTTTTTATGGCTGCATAGTATTCCATGGTGTATATGTGCCACATTTTCTTAATCCAGTCTGTCACAGATGGACATTTGGGTTGATTCCAAGTCTTTGCTATTGTGAATAGTGCCGCAATAAACATACGTGTGCATGTGTCTTTATAGCAGCATGATTTATAATCCTTTGGGTATATACCCAGTAGTGGGATGGCTGGGTCATATGGTACATCTCGATCTAGATCCTTGAAGAATCACCATACTGTTTTCCATAATGGTTGAACTAGTTTACAATCCCACCAACAGTGTAAAAGTGTTCCTCTTTCTCCACATCCTCGCCAGCACCTGTTGTTTCCTGACTTTTTAATGATTGCCATTCTAACTGGTGTGAGATGGTATCTCATTGTGGTTTTGATTTGCATTTCTCTGATGGTGAGTGATGATGAGCATTTTTTCATGTGTCTGTTGGCTGTATGAATGTCTTCTTTTGAGAAATGTCTGTTCATGTCCTTTGCCCACTTTTTGATAGGGTTGTTTGTTTTTTTCTTGTAAATTTGTTTGAGTTCTTTGTAGATTCTGGATATTAGCCCTTTGTCAGATGAGTAGATTGCAAAAATTTTCTCCCATTCTGTAGGTTGCCTGTTCACTCTGATGGTAGTTTCTTTTGCTGTGCAGAAGCTCTTTAGTTTAATTAGATCCCATTTGTCAATTTTGGCTTTTGCTGCCGTTGCTTTTGGTGTTTTAGACATGAAGTCCTTGCCCATGCCCATGTCCTGAATCGTACCACCTAGGTTTTCTTCTAGGGTTTTCATGGTATTAGGTCTAACATTTAAGTCTCTAATCCATCTTGAATTAATTTTCTTATAAGGAGTAAGGAAAGGATCCAGTTTTAGCTTTCTACTTATGGCTAGCCAATTTTCCCAGCACCATTTATTAAATAGGGAGTCCTTTCCCCATTTCTTGTTTCTCTCAGGTTTGTCAAAGATCACATGGCTGTAGATGTGTGGTATTATTTCTGAGGACTCTATTCTGTTCCATTGGTCTATATCTCTGTTTTGGTACCAGTACCATGCTGTTTTGGTTACTGTAGCCTTGTAGTATAGTTTGAAGTCAGGTAGCATGATGCCTCTAGCTTTGTTCTTTTGACTTAGGATTGTCTTGGCAATGTGGGCTCTTTTTTGGTTCCATATGAACTTTAAAGCCGTTTTTTCCAATTCTGTGAAGAAACTCATTGGTAGCTTGATGGGGATGGCATTGAATCTATAAATAACTTTGGGCAGTATGGCCATTTTCACGATATTGATTCTTCCTATCCATGAGCATGATATGTTCTTCCATTTGTTAGTGTCCTCTTTTATTTCACTGAGCAGTGGTTTGTAGTTCTCCTTGAAGAGGTCCTTTACATCCCTTGTAAGTTGGATTCCTAGGTATTTTATTCTCTCTGAAGCAATTGTGAATTGAAGGTCATTCATGATTTGGCTCTCTGTTTGTTTGTTACTGGTGTAGAAGAATGCTTGTGATTTTTGCACATTAATTTTGTATCCTGAGACTTTCCTGAAGTTGCTTATCAGCTTAAGGAGATTTTGGGCTGAGACAGTGGGGTTTTCTAAATATACAATCATGTCCTCTGCAAACAGGGACAATTTGACTTCTTCTTTTCCTAACTGGATACCCTTTATTTCTTTCTCTTGCCTGATTGCCCTAGCCAGAACTTCCAACACTATGTTGAATAGGAGTGGTGAGAGAGGGCATCCCTGTCCTGTGCCAGTTTTCAAAGGGAATTTTTCCAGTTTTTGCCCATTCAGTATGATATTAGCTGTGGGTTTGTCATAAATAGCTCTTATTATTTTGAGATACGTTCCATCAATACCGAATTTATTGAGGGCTTTTAGCATGAAGGGCTGTTGAATTTTGTCAAAAGCCTTTTCTGCATCTATTGAGATAATCATGTGGTTCTTGTCTTTGGTTCTGTTTATATGCTGGATTACGTTTATTGATTTGCAAATGTTGAACCAGCCTTGCCTCCCAGGGATGAAGCCCACTTGATCATGGTGGATAAGCTTTTTGATGTGCTGCTGAATCTGGTTTGCCAGTATTTTATTGAGGATTTTTGCATCAATGTTCATCAGGGATATTGGTCTAAAATTTTCTTTTTTTGTTGTGTCTCTGCCAGGCTTTGGTATCAGGATGATGTTAGCCTCATAAAATGAGTTAGGGAGGATTCCTTCTTTTTCAATTGATTGGAATAGTTTCAGAAGGAATGGTACCAGCTCCTCTTTGTACCTCTGGTAGAATTCAGCTGTGAATCCATCTGGTCCTGGACTTTTTGGTTGGTAGGCTATTAATTATTGCCTCAATTTCAGAGCCTGCTATTGGTCTATTCAGGGATTCAACTTCTTCCTGGTTTAGTCTTGGAAGAGTGTAAGTGTCCAGGAAATTACCCATTTCTTCTAGATTTTCTAGTTTATTTGCGTAGAGGTGTTTATAGTATTCTCTGATGGTAGTTTGTATTTCTGTGGGGTCGGTGGTGATATCCCCTTTATCATTTCTAATGGCGTCTATTTGATTCTTCTCTCTTTTCTTCTTTATTAGTCTTGCTAGTGGTCTGTCAACTTTGTTGATTTTTTCAAAAAACCAACTCCTGGATTCATTGATTTTTTGGAGGGTTTTTTGTGTCTCTATCTCCTTCAGTTCTGCTCTGATCTTAGTTATTTCTTGCCTTCTGCTAGCTTTTGAATGTGTTTGCTCTTGCTTCTCCAGTTCTTTTAATTGTGATGTTAAAGTGTCAATTTTAGATCTTTCCAGCTTTCTCTTGTGGGCATTTAGTGCTATAAATTTCCCTCTACACACTGCTTTAAATGTGTCCCAGAGATTCTGGTATGTTGTATCCTTGTTCTCATTGGTTTCAAAGAACATCTTTATTTCTGCCTTCATTTCGTTATGTACCCAGTAGTCGTTCAGGAGCAGGTTGTTCAGTTTCCATGTAGTTGAGCGGTTTTGATTGAGTTACTTAGTCTTGAGTTCTAGTTTGATTGCACTATGGTCTGAGAGACAGTTTGTTATAATTTTTCTGTTCTTTTACATTTGCTAAGGAGTGCTTTACTTCCAATTATGTGGTCAATTTTGGAATAAGTGCGATGTGGTGCTGAGAAGAATGTATATTCTGTTGATTTAGGGTGGAGAGTTCTATAGATGTCTATTAGGTCCGCTTGGTGCAGAGATGAGTTCAATTCCTGGATATCCTTGTTAACTTTCTGTCTCGTTGATCTGTCTAATGTTGACAGTGGAGTGTTGAAGTCTCCCATTATTATTGTATGGGAGTCTAAGTCTCTTTGTAAGTCTCTAAGGACTTGCTTTATGAATCTGGGTGCTCCTGTATTGGGTGCATATATATTTAGGATAGTTAGCTCTTCCTGTTGAATTGATCCCTTTACCATTATGTAATGGCCTTCTTTGTCTCTTTTGATCTTTGATGGTTTAAAGTCTATTGTATCAGAGACTAGGATTGCAACCCCTGCTTTTTTTTGTTCTCCATTTGCTTGGTAGATCTTCCTCCATCTCTTTATTTTGAGCCTATGTATGTCTCTGCATGTGAGATGGGTCTCCTGAAGATAGCAGACTGATGGGTCTTGACTCTTTATCCAGTTTGCCAGTCTGTGTCTTTTAATTGGAGCATTTAGTCCATTAACATTTAAGGTTAATATTGTTATGTGTGAACTTGGTCCTGCCATTATGATATTAACTGATTTTTTTGCTCATTAGTTGATGCAGTTTCTTCGTAGCCTCGATGGTCTTTACATTTTGGCATGTTTTTGCAATGGCTGGTCTTTGATGATGGTGACGTACTGATGGGGTTTTGGTATAGGTGTTCTTCCTGTTTGCTAGTTTTCCTTCTAATAGTCAGGACCCTTAGCTGTAGGTCTGTTGGAGATTGCTTGAGGTCCACTCCAGACCCTGTTTGCCTGGGTATCAGCAGCAGAGGTTGCAGAAGATAGAATATTGCTGAACAGCGAGTGTACCTGTCTGATTCTTACTTTGGAAGCTTCCTCTCAGGGGTGTACTCCACCCTGCGAGGTGTGGGGTGTCAGACTGCCCCTACTGGGGGATGTCTCCCAGTTAGGCTACTCAGGGGTCAGGGACCCACTTGAGCAGGCAGTCTGTCCCTTCTCAGATCTCAACCTCTGTGTTGGGAGATCCACTGGTCTCTTCAAAGCTGTCAGACAGAGTCGTTCGGGTCTGCACAGGCCTCTGCTGCTTCCCCTGTTGTTTTTTAGCTGTGCCCTGTCCCCAGAGGTGGAGTCTACAGAGACAGGCAGGTTTCCTTGAGCTGCTGTGGTCTCCACCCAGTTCGAGCTTCCCAGCGGCTTTGTTTACCTACTTAAGCCTCAGCAATGGTGGGCGCCCCTCCCCCAGCCTCGCTGCTGCCTTGTGGTTGCCCTAAGATCGCAGACTGCTGTGCTAGCAATGAGGGAGGCTTTGTGGCCGTGGGACCCTCCCGGCCAGGTGTGGGTATAATCTCCTGGTGTGCCCGTTTCCTTAAAGCGCAGTATTGGGGTGGGAATTACCCGATTTTCCCGGTGTTGTGTGTCTCAATTCGCCTGGCTAGGAAAAGGGATTCCCTTCCCCCTTGCGCTTCCCAGGTGAGGTGATGCCTCGCCCTGCTTCAGCTCTCGCTGGTCGGGCTGCAGCAGCTGACCAGCACCGATTGTCCGGCACTCCCCAGTGAGATGACCCCAGTACCTCAGTTGAAAATGCAGAAATCACCGGTCTTCTGTGTCGCTCGCGCCAGGTGTTGGAGACTGGAGCTGTTCCTATTCGGCCGTCTTGCTCCGCCCCCCCAATATATGTATTTAATGCTATGCATTTTCCAAGCACTGCTTTTGCTGCATTCTAGATGTTATATTTTTATTTTTATTTAGTTTAAGATATTTTCTAATTTCTCTTGCGTTTTCTTCTTTGATGTATGTGTCATTTAGAAGTGTATTGTTTAATATCCTCATATTTTAGAATCTTCCAGTTATCTTTTTATTGTTCATTTCTAGTTTAATTACATTGTAGTTTGAGAGTAGAGAGCATCTGATTTTTATTCTTTTAACTTTGTTCATGTGTGTTTATAGCCTAGGATGCAGTCTGTCTTCTGCCTATGTTTTGTGTGAGCTTTAAAAGAATGTGTATTCTGCTATTGTTGATAAATTGTGATTATAACCAGTTGACTGATGGTGTTGAATTCTACTATGTCTTTAATGATTTTCTGCCTGCTGGATATGTCCATTTCTAATACTGGCATGTTGAAGTCTTCATCTGTAGTAGTAGATTCATATATTTCTTCTTGCAGTTGTATCAGTTTTGACTCATGTATTTTGACATTCTGTTCTTGGTCATATAAATGTTAAGGATTATTATATCTCCTTGGAAAATGGACCCCTTTGTCATTATGTAATGCCCCTCTTTATCCTTGATAACTTCTTGCTCTGAATTCTGTTCTGTCTGAAATTAATACAAGCTACTCCCAGTTTTTTTTGAGTAGTATTATAATGGTGTGTTTTTCTCCATACACTTTTAATCTATATGTATCTTTATATTTAAAGTGCATTTCTTGTAGGCAATATATAGTTGGATTTTTTTAATCTAGCTCTTAATTGGTGAATTTAGAACATTTACCTACAATGTGATTATTGATATACTGTAGATTTGCATCTACCATATTTATTACTGTTTTCTATTTTTTCTCTCATTCTTTGTTTTTATTTTTCATTCTTTTTCTTTTTTGGTTTTAATTGGCATTTTGTTGTTGGGCACATAAATGTTAGGAATTGTTATATTTTCTGGGAGGAAGAACTTCAAAAAGGAAAGTTTGAAAATGTAAGCTAAATGTAGTAATTGAGAAGGTTAAAGTGTTTTTTGTATCAGGAAATCAAGGAGATCTACAATCCTCCCAACCAGAGAAGGAATGTTCTGAGTTAGGAGTGTAGGGAAAGAAAGAAAATTAGAATATAAACAATTTTAAGGTAGAGAGGGGGGAATTGAAATAAACCCTTGTTGGATAGATCTTGACCTTAGTGAAAAGGAAGTCATCAAATGACGATGAAGAGGGCGGCAAATGACCTGAGAGTCTTAATAAAAGAAGGCAGTTTTTAGAAAGACAACTATAGAGAATACGGTGATGTAATACATTTGGAATAAAAGAATTCCAAGCAGCAATAAGAGCTAGGTCATGGACTTGGTTAGTATGGCATCCCTGATTTTCCACAGCTCCTCTTAATTCAAATCAGAGGTCGACGAACTATGGCCTATAGGCCAAACCCAGCCTACCATCTGTTTTTGGACAGCCTGCAGGCTAAGATTGGTTTGTGTGGTTTTTTTTTAATTATGAGGGGGAAATCAAAATAAAAATAAATACTTAAAGACACATGAAAATTATATGAAATGCAGATGTTAGTGTATATAAAGTTTTATTGGAACATAAACTCATTTGTTTACATATTGTCTGTGGCTGCTTTTATGCTACAACTGCACAGTTGAGTTGTTGCAACAGAAACTTTATGGCCCGCAAAGCCTAAAATACTTACTCTTTGTTCCTTTACAAAACATGTTTGCATGCTAGCTTTTAGCAGCATCAGTTAAGCAGCACTGATAATTGTCTGTCTGTTTCTTGGAGACCATTCACAAGTCTAAATAGACGGGTCACCGTTTATCAATGCTTTCGAGATATCAGCATGCATCTCTTTCTTATGCATCTCTTTAGCAGGGTAGGAAAATTATGACTTTGAATGCGTAGCTTTGTTTCTTGGTAAGGATAAGATGTTACATTCCACTGAGTGGAAGAAAAATCAAATTCTGTGCTTCAAAAATTCCAATATTTTAAAGTATTAGAACATCTCATGGTTTATAGAAAAACATGGAACGTGGTAAGACATCTTGGCCAGACTATAAATTGGAACTCTGCAGCCAGGAAAACTTACAAAGTCACCTATTATTTTTCTTATGACAAGCTTTAAAACAAAATGCTTTGGCAAACTTGAATGTTTAATTTAATTTAACAAGCACATAGTGTTTACTGTGCCAATACAGTTTTAAGCGTTTTACCAATATTAACGCATTTAATTGTCCTAATTACCTAATGAGAGTATCACTATTACGCTCATTTTATAATTATGGAAGCTGAGACACAGGTAGTAAAGAGTGGTATGGAGTTTGAACTCATGTAGTCTGGCTTCAGAACCCTTGCTTAACATAGTTATTTGTGAATATTTAACCCTCTGAATCTAAAATAAAAATTGAAACTATAAAAATAAGTATTTAAAGTCATATTACATTAAAAAAAAATACTTCAATCTCATGAAGCTTCAAGATTACATGAGACCCTTTTTGTTTTAGAGTCCTTACTATATATGTATGTATTTGACTTCTAGGTTCAGGGGATACATGTGCAGATTTGTTACTTAGGTAAATTGTGTGTTGTTGAGGTTTGTTGTACAAATAATCCCATCCTACCCAGTAGGTAGTTTTTCAACCCATGCCACCCTTCCACCTCAAGTAGTTCCCAGTGTGTATTGTTCTCATTTTTGTGTTTATGTGTATTCAGTGTTTAGCTCAGGCTTACATGTGAGAATATACAGTATTTGGTTTTTGTTTCTACATTAGTTCACTTAGGATAATGGCCTCCAGCTGCATCCATGTTGCTGCAGAGGACATGATTTCATTCTTTTTTATGGTTGAATAGTATTCCATGGTATGTATGTGCTGCATTTTTTTTTATCCAGTTCACCATTGATGAGCATCTAGGTTGATTCCATGTCTTTGCTTTTGTGAATAATGCCACAATGAAAATATGAGTGCATGTGTCTTTTTGTTAGCATGATCTATCTTCCTTTGAATACCTTTCCAATACCCAGTAATGGGATTGCTGGATTGAATGGTAGCTGTAAGTTCTTTGAGAAATCTCCACACTGCTTTCTATAGTGGCTGAACTAATTGACATTTCTACGAGCAGTATATAAGTGTTCCCTTTTCTTCACGACCTCACCAACATCAGCTATTTTTTGACTTTTTAATAATAGACATTCTGACTGTTGTGAGATGGTAGCTCCTGGTTTTAATTTGCATTTCTCTAATAATTAGTGATGCTAGAATTTTTTCATGTATTTATTGGCTGCATGTATGTCTTCTTTTGAGAAATATCTGTTCAATGTTCTTTGCCTTTTTTTAACAGAACTGTTTGTTTTTAGCTTGTTGAATTGTTTACATTCCTTATTGATTCTGGATATTAGACCTCTGTTGGATGCATATGTTGTGAATATTTTCTCCCATTTTATAGATTGCCTATTTACTCTGTTGATCATTTCTTTCACTATGCAGAAGCTCTTTAGTTTAATTAGATCCCACTTATCAATTTATGTTTTTGTTGTAGTTGTTTTTGGGGACTTAGTCATAAATTCTTTCCCAAGACCGATGTCCAAGGCTTACAAGAACATTATTTCCTAGAAAGTTTTCTTCTAGGGATTTTATAGTTCTGGGTCTTACATTTAAGTCTTTATTCCATCTTGAGTTGATTTTTGTATTTGGTATATAGAAGGGGTCCGGTCTCAATCTTCTGCATATGACTAGCCAGTTATCCTAGCAACATGTATTGAATAGAGAGTTCTCTCCTCATTGCTTGTTATTGTTGACTTTGTCAAAGATCGGATGGTTGCAGGTGTTTGGCTTTATTTCTGCATTCTCTGTCCTGTTCCATTGGTCTGTATGTCTGGTTTTGTACTAGTACCATGCTGTTTTGGTTACGGTTGCCTTGTACTTTGAAGTCAAGTATTGTGGTGTCTCTAGCTTTGGTTTTTGTTGTTGTTTTGTTTTTTTGGTTCTTGTTTTTGTTTTTGCTTAGCATTGCTTTGACTCTTTTTTGGTTCCATATGAATTTTAGAATAGTTTTTTCTCATTCTGTGAAAATGACGTTGGTAATTTGATAGGAATAACATTTAATTTACTTTCTTTGGGTCGTATGGCCATTTTAGCAATATTGATTCTTCCTATCCATGAGCAAGGGATGTTTTTCCATTTGTTTGTGTTATCTCTGAATTTCTTTGAGCTGTATTTAGTGATTCTTATTGTAGAGATGTTTCATGGAGCACTTTTGGAATCATCTAGTAGTTTTCACTTCATTTTCACTGCTTTTCAAGTTTTTTCACTGTTTGAATCCCTAGATGATACTGTGGCTGAATTTTTATTTTTAGCCACAATGTCTAGTTAGATAAATTTTTTTGCCATTTGTTCTTTTGGTGTGTTCGTGATCTTAGAAATTTGACTACTTATGTGCAGATTTCGGCTTTCCTACTTACTTGGGCAAGTTTATAACTTCTCTGAGTCTCAGAATCTTTATCTCTAAAAAGAGAATAATTGCTTGCCCACTTTCACCACTGTGATTCAACGTAATATGAGAATTCCCAGCTAAAGCAACCAGACAAGGAAAAGAAATAAAGGGCAAGCAAATTGTTAAGGGAGAAGTCAAATTATCCTTGTTATTAAATGATAGGATTTTTTTTTTTTTAACAAAGCAAAACGTTTCAGGAATGTGCATGTCATCCATGTTTCTATATGCCAACAGTGAACATTCTGAAAAAGAAACTAAGAAAGTATTCCCATTTACCTAGGAATTAAAGCTGCAAATAAAATTAAATACCTAGGAATTAAAGAAGTGGCTGGGTGCAGTGGCTCATGCCTGTAATCCCACACTTTGGGAGGCTGAGGCCAGCAGATCACGACAGGAGTTTGAGACCAGCCTGGCCAACATGATGAAACCCTGTTTCTACTAAAAATACAAAAATTAGCCAGGCGTGGTGATGTGCATCTGTAATCCCAGCTACTTGGGAGGCTGAGACAGGAGAGTCGCTTGAACCCATGAGGCAGAGGTTGCAGTGAGCCGAGGTCATGCCATTTCACTCCAGCCTAGGCGTCTTGAAAAAGAAGAAAAAAAGAAAAAAGAAGTAAAAGATCTTTACAATGAAAACTATAAAACACTGGTGCAAGAAATTGAGGAGAACACACGAAAGATGGAAAGATTTATTCCACGTTCATGGATTGGAAGAATCAATGTTGTTAAAATGTCCATACTCACCTAGAGCAGTCTACAGATTCAATGCAATACCTCTCAATATACCAATGACATTCTTCACAGGAGTAGGAAAAAAAAGAATCCTAAAATATATATGGAACCACAGTAGACCCAGAATAGCCAAAGCTATCCTATGCAAAAAGAACAAAACTGGAGGAATCACATTGCCTGACTTCAAAATATACTACAGTGCTGTAGTAACCAAAACAGCATGGTACCAGTGTAAAAACAGACACACTGGAAAAAAATAGAGAAATCAGAAACAAATCCATATGTCTCCAGTGAACTTATTTTTGAGAAAGATGCCAGGAACATACATTGGGGAAAGGACAGTCTCTTCAATAGATGATACTGGGAAAACTGGATGTCCATATGCAGAAGAATAAAATTAGACCTCTATCTCTTGCCATATACAAGAGTAAAATCAACATGGGTCAAAGACTTAAATCTAAGACCTCAAACTATAAAACTACTAAAACATTGGAGAAACTCTCTAGGACATTGTTCTGAGCAAAGTTTTCTTGAGTAATACCCCACAAGCACAGGCAGCCAAAGCAAAAATGGACAAACAGGATAATATCAAGTAAAAAAAGCCCTGCATAGCAAAGGAGACAATCAACAAAGTGAAGAGACAACCCACAAAATGGGAGAAAATATTTGTGAACAATCCATCTGACAAGGAATTAATAACCAGAATATATAAGGAGCTCAAATAACTCAGTAGGAAAAAAATCTAATAATCTGATTTTTAAATGGGCAAAAGATCTAAATAGACATTTCTCAGAAGAAGGCATACATATGGTAAACAGGGTTATGGAAAGGTACTCAACATCACTGATCATCAGAGAAATGCAAATCAAAACTGCAATGAGACATCATCTCACCCCAGTTAAAAGGGCATTTATCCAAAAGACAAGCAATAACAAATGCTGACGAGAATGTGGAGTAAAGAGAACCCTCATACACTGTTGGTGGGAATGTAACTTAGTACAACCACTATGGAGAACAGTTTGAAGGTTCCTCAAAAAACTAAAAGTAGATTTATGCTGGATCATATGGTAGCTTTATGCTGGATCAGTGATTGCTGAATCATATGGTAGCTCTATTTTTAGTTTTTTATATATCCCAAAAGAAAGGAAGTCAGTATATCAAACAAATATCTGTACTTCCATACTTATTGCAGTAGTATTTACAGTAGCCAAGACTTAGAAGCAACCCAAGTGTCCATCAACAGATACTGAAGAAAATGTGGTACTTATACACAATGGAGTATTCTTCAGCCATAAAAAAGAATGAAATTCTGTCATTTGCAACATGAATGAAACTGGAGGTCATTATGTTAAGTAAAATAAGCCAGGCACAATAAGAAAAACTTTGCATGTTCTCACTTGTTTGTGGGAGCTAAAAATTAAAACAGCTGAACTCATAGAGATAGAAAGTAGAATGATGGTGACCAGAGACGGTTACCAGAAGGGTAGTTGGGAGAAGGGCGGATGGGTAATAGGTACGAAAATAATAGGAAGGTGGAATAAGATCTGTTTGGAAGCACAACATGGTAACTACAGTCAGTAACAATTTAATTGTACATTTTTTTTTAGACAGAGTCTGTCTCTGGCTTTATACTGGATCAGTGATTGCTGGATCTTACGGTAGCTCTAGCCCTGGCTGGAGTATAGTGGCGTGATCTCTGCCCGCTGCAAACCTCCACCTCCCAGGTTCAAGTGATTGTCCTGCCTCAGCCTCCTGAGTAGCTGGGATTACAGGCATGTGCCACCACACCAGCTAATTTTTTCTGTTCTTAGTAGAGAAGGGCTTTCACCATTTTGGCTAGGCTGGTCTCGAACTCCTGACCTCAAATAATCCACCCACCTCAGCCTCCCAAACTTCTGGGACTACAAGCATGAGCCACCGCACCTGGCCTAATTGTACGTTTTAAAATAACTAGACCAGGTGTGGTGGATCACATCTGTAATCCAAGCACTTTGGGAGGCTGAGGCGGGAGGATCACTTGAGGTCATCCTGGCCAACATTGCAAAACCCCATCTCTACTAAAAATACACATACGTACCTACATATGTACTTACATACATACATGCATACAATAACTAAAAGAGTATATTAGATTGTTTGTAACACAAAGGATAAATCCTTGAAGTAATGGATACCTCATTTACCCTGATGGAATTATTACACATTGTATGCCTGTATCAAAATACCCCATATACCTACTATGTACCTATAAAAATTAAAGATTTTTTAAAAAGAATAATCCTAAATTCTGTATTAGTGCTTTGGAGGTGATTAAATGAAAAAACTATTTATACCTGTACATGACATAAATAAAAGCGCTCAAATGTTAGACTCCTTTCCTTTTGTATTGATCTGTACACATCCTGATAGGCATCATGCCAATTCAAGTTTCCTCTTAGTATAGTAAACGCCTTTAAAGTTCATCACTGGCTTTTTATTAATATCGCAAGCCTCTCACAACCCACTTAGTTATGGTTACAATAGAAAGCGAGAGAAGAGGAATAAGGGACAGAGCAATAATAAAAGCACCAAATTTCAGCCAACCTAGAGAGGAAAAGCAACACTTTCTGCAGGGGAGGACATGAGAAAAGTGTAGGGAGAAAAGCAAGGCCCAGGAAAATGTTTGAGAGAAGACATTTCTTCGGAATAATAATGTCAGATGTTAAAAATTGGAGTTTGTTTAATTAAATTAATGCTTACTGAGTTGCTTTGATTATATTAGGCTCTTTATTATTTCTTTTTTATCCTGAAATGTTAGAGATGGTTAAATAGATACCAAAGTGTGTAGACTTTTTCTGAAACTTTTAAACTTTCTCATTTTATAAACAGTTGTAGAAAATAAAAATATAATTATAACATAATATGTGTTTACTGAGTACCTAACATAAGATTATATTTACTCTCTATTTCTTTGAACATCTCAAGATAGAATTTAACAGAAATACTAATAAGTAATTATTTAGTCCATTAAGTCTAATTAGACAGAAATAAGAGGCAGGGAAATAGTGATTTAGTTCTTACTATGTTACATTTTTCTTCTTTACCTCTGGTTTATATGCTCTTATGATAGACTTTATTACATTCTTGTAGGTAGGCTAGTGAGTCGCACATAGATTCCTAAAATTGTATAGAAAATTTGTAATAATTTTAACTTGTCACAGAACTCAGATAGTAGAGCCTGTCATATCACACTACTTTTGCTCCCTTTTTTGCATTTCTTTTTTGTAAGTGTTTTTAGAATGTTATCATGTCTCCTTCTACCACCTTAGCCATTATCCAAACTATATATTTTTTGAAAGTTTAATCTTTTTTTGTAGTTCGGTCACACCTAACCTATAATCATTTTGGTTTCTCTTTTCTTCACTCTCTGTAATTTGTTTTCATCTTTTACTGACACCTAAACCTGGAAACAATAATCTTAGTTCACTGGTTTTTTCATACTTCAGTAAGAGAGTGCCCCTCATCAAATTGGTATTTAATATTTTAATGTTTTCTATCCTGGCTTGAACCTATTTAGCATTCTAATTTTATAACACCTAAAAACCTCATGGTTACTATGACTCCATTCATTCACTCAGTAGGCATTAAGAGTTAGTAATATTCTGGATATACCATTATCTCATTAAGAGCTTATAATATACCAGAATATATACGAAATCTTAGGAATCCAAAGACGGATTAGACAAGATTCCTGCACTCGAGTAACTTATATTTTAATTGTACAGTGTGTTGTTGTGAACATTTTACTTGTGTTAGCTCATATTATCATCCAGAACTCAACATGCTTAAGTTTTCCCCCAAGGATTTTGACTCAGAAGGTCTCAGGCAGAACCATGGCATCTAGAGTTCTTTGAAGTTCCACAAGTAATTCTGATGGTCCTCCCTGGTCAGGCTAAATAAAGTCAACCTCAGGAGTCATCCTCATCCTTAGAAAAGAAAAAAATGTTGCTAATGATCCAGCTTTACTATAAGACCACCTAGGCTTAAAGACCCATGACTCTGGTTGCTGTATTCAGGAGTTTTTTGGAGTATTCCCTAACCGATTTCAGAACACTAATTTGGATAAATTAGCATTTATAGGGCTTGCCTGTTATTAGGAAGTTGATCTAAATAAATGACTTTTACATCCCTTTTTGCCTTTTACAATATGTATGTTAACCATAGTAAATTTCTTTTCTTGAGCTATATATTTTATTTTGTCCTATTTTACTGAAAAATAGGACAAAAGCATGATTAGCCTCCATCCTGCTACTATTAATACTTTACACTATTCTTCATAAAAGCATCCCCCCAAAAGTGCTTTTTCTAATGACTTTTTAAGATTCAGTTTATATGTTCTGAATTTTTTCCTTTAATGTAGAGCAGCACTGAGATATACATTAAAAGCAGCATGAAATAGAGTTTTGAGTGCTATGAAGCACTAATATAATAAATACTCTTGGTTCAGAGGATAATTCAAGCTGAATTTTAAGTGTTTGTTGTCATGTTGACACAAAAGGGAAAGCAGACCCAATCAAACACTGTTATAAAATGTTTTACTCTAATTTTATCTCATACATGCTTTTATTTTATGGCAACATTCCTTTCCTTACGTTCGTTTCAGTTAAGTACTCTTCACATACCTGTAGTACCTATTTTTTTGCCTTTATAAGATGACCAGATATTACTACATGTTGTTTATTAATGACACATATTTTATTTGATCGTGATATGATGGATGCATTGAATTACTCCAAATACATGCTTGAAATTCTTATAAATCCATGGTACAGTTGTCAAACATACTCAGCGTTTTTAACTCAGCAAAAACAGACCTCTCACATTCATTTAAGAATTAGCTTCTAAGCCAAAAATGACAGATGTAGTATTGCAGCTGAGAAGTGAACTGGTTGAAGAAATCATCTAAATGGCAGAAACGTTTGGAGAAATACCCAAACTCCTTTTAAATTCCTTTCTCATGTTCTTTATGCATCATTGTTGCAACATTAATGTTGGCTTTATAAGTTTTCCCTACCTTCTTGCTTTTCAATTTGGAAAATTTCACAGTTGGAAGGGAAACAACTGTGTAGAGAACTGTACAGATAACTGTGTTACTCTATAGTTTTTCATTTTTTTTTCCAACTTACTGGACATCTTTGGGGTCTATAATTTTATATGTACATTTTTAAATTAATGTAATTGCTCCCCTAATTTTCATCAAAAATAATTTTGATTCAGTAGGTATATATTTAAAATTTTTTAAATATACAGATAACTAAAAAGCAAAAGAAAACAGTTGGTAGAACAATAAGTAGCAGTAATGCGCAGAAGTAAAATCTGTAAGATAACATTTTGTATTTTAATAACATGAAAGTAATTTCAGGTATATTCTCTGTAAGTTATGATATAGATATATATGTGTGTGAATGTAGTTTTATAGTTTTTGAAATACATAAAACTTGGATACTTCTTGTTTTCTTAAAGTCAATTAGAAGTTATAGATCAGGTATAATAAGGTAGGTGTGCTTATTTTTGTATTCTGACATCTTTCACATGTTTTCAGGTTATAAAAAATAACCAAAGACCTATACCCTATACTAGACACTGATGTGGTAATACCTCATCTCTGTTTAGCTAATAACACTTTGTTGTGAGAAGTAAAAGATATATCTAAGCCAAATTATTTAAATGGAAAGTACTTAATTTTTTTATTTTTTAAATATCTCATATAAAAAATTTTTTGAGTTGCTTTCAGTAAAATTAATTTTAAGTTGCATCATGTAGTGTAAAAACAACTAATTTTCTCCTCTCACCTCTCTTTTCCCAGATATCTTTACCTATATGGTATATTATTTATTATTTCTTTAGGATGTACACTTCCTTTCTTTTTATATAACTCAGTGTCCTTGTGTGATTTTAGATATATCCATGATTTGTATCTAAATATGTATGTAATGAGTCAAGTTTTTATTTTTAAAAGAAGCACATCAGAATATATGGACACAAATGAGAATACCCTCCACCAAGGTCAATACAGTAGAAGCCTGTATGCTTTTTCCAACTGTGTTGGTATTGCTCAGTTCACTTATTTTACAGCACAGTTCTTGGAATAACTTTCCATTTTAAAAGTCTTCTTCCTTCAAAGATGAGTTTTGTTTTTGGAAATTCAGCCATTCAGAGTAAAGCCCATTGCACTTGGTGGGTGAATAAACTGGGTATACTGTTTGTTGTGAACAACAGGTGAGAAGTTGGGGAGAGGTTAACTATTTAACAATGAAAGAATTGTTGAGAATGGAAAATTATGAGGCCAATTGAAAATCTTATTTTTGAAGGAGGTTTAATAACATAAGATTTTTAAGTTATAATATTGAGGGAAGGATAGCAAATTCTACATGAAAGCATAATTCATATGTAATATGCATGGCAAACATTTATAGAGAATAATATCAAATATTGGTGAGGATATGCGGAAACCATATTTCATACACTTAGAGTTTCATTTTAAATTGATGTAGCCATTTGGGAAGAAAAATGCAGTATCAAAATTTAAAATCTTTTGACACAATTTCACTTCATGGTGTCTTTCTTAAACATTTACTTGTGCATGGCAGGCAATTCTTAGGATGATCTTTGAAGCTCTGTGTATAATGCTTTGAAGCATTTTGAAATAATCTAAATGATAATCTGTTTAGAATTAAATTATTTGGAATTAATTAAATGATTATGTCCACATTGTGCTCTGTTATACAGCAAATGAAAAGAATGAGGTATAGATATGGAAAAAAACAGATCCCAGGACAGTCTACATGAAAAAAGGAAGTTACAGAGAAGAATATGTGTGATATGCCATTTGTTTTAAAAAAAAAAAGAAAACTGATACATCAATTGATATGTGATATGCATGCATGTTTTAAAGAAAAACCTCCTAGATACACAGATAACTAATAACAGTGATTATCTCTCAAAGGAGAAATGGAATTGAGAATAGTGATAGAGGTCCGGGCCAAGTGCACACACCTGTAATCCCAGCACTTTGGGAGGCTGAGATGGGAGGATGGCTCGAGCCCAGGATTTCGAGACCAGCCTGGGCAACATAGTGAGACCCTGTCTCTACAAAAAAGAAAAAAAAGAAGAAGAAGAAGTCTGTAATCTTTATTTGTAATGTTTGGAGTTTTTAGTCTCACCGTGGATTTGATACATTATTTATAGAATTGAAAATAAATTTGAAAATATTTACTGTGCAGAGAAGAAATTTTATGAAAATATAAACAGCTTATCCTTATGAGCAAGACTGAATTCTCAGTTGACTAGACACATCAGCTTCTGTCCTTGTCAACTCCAATTTCTTACAACTGAATCTACCAAAGACTGAATCTATCTGGAGATTCAGGCCCATCTTTGTTTCACAGTTCTTTCAAGTGTAGAAAGTTTATCAATCTCTGCCCCACTTACTTGTGGAATTTAAAACTAAATTTTCCTACTCACACAAAAAACTTAGCAGTCTATCTCTGTACTTCTGTGTATTCTTCTAAGCTACAATATTCTCTCTTTATTGACCCATCTCTCCATATTTCAACATAAAGTTGAAAGTATCTTTCAACGCTTTGTTATTAATTTGCCTAATAACTGAATACTAAAAATCCTTCCGTGAACCTTTACTGGTACTGGAAATCTTGTGACTTTGCTTAACTTCTTTTGCCAGTCTGCCTTGGGGCAGGGTCTTACTTCCCATACTCTTTAACTGCACACAGTTAGTTGTCCTGCCACATACAGATAAATGCTTTGCCTCAACTACTGCACTGTCTTACTTCCAACCTGGACTGGTTGTTACATTTCTTAATGCAAGTACCATATTCTGGCCCTGGTCATTACATGAACCTCACCACTGAGTTTTACTACTTTTCAGGTATTCTGCCTTAGAATGCCTGTTTACCGAACAAGATTTGATAACTGGGTTCAGAATTTTTAATGTAGTATAAGCCATGAACATTTTGTGTACAGAATTCAAAAATCAGTTGTTTCTCATTGAAATAAAAAGGTGAGATTAAATAAGCGGTTAAAATGGGTTAAATATCGGTCTTTCACTGTATTACTTTTACTCAATATTGACTTTGTTAATAAGAGTTGGTAATAAACCATATACATGCGTGGCTCAATACATCAAGTCTAACAAGTAAAACTTCCCCTGTAGAGTCTACATGTAAAGACTGCCAATGTAAATTTTGTTATGAAAACCTGTTATTTGATGTTTTATCTAGTATTTTTATTAACAAATACGTTTTCCTATTTGTGAGACTCCAGTGTCACATTGATGTCTGTCCTGCGGTTATTTCTCAGCGTCACAGAACATGTCTTGCTACTGGGAGCTTAATTACTTTCTTTGTAGCTCACTGTGTAATAGCTGATTTTTACCTTTTAACACTTTTTCTCCCTGTACTTCCAACCCCAGAAGTGCTGTTGCAGTGAATATTCCTTCAGAGCAAACCATTAGTTCTAGTCCTTTCTGTTTTTTTAAAGTAGTATGTGATATATGGTTGGGTCTTATGAAAACTAAAAACCCAGTTACAAATGTAACATAAAGGCAAATGAAGCCAAATTTTGGGCCTGGGGATGAGATGGTTGTGAGGATAGGTGGAGATTCTGTGTGGAAAATATGACCTCTTAAGGTTACTATGCTAATAAAGTAGAATATCAAACATGAAGTTGTTAATGTATGAATAATACTGACTTACCTCAAATAAGATGTTCAGATTGAGAGTATGAGATGAGAAGTCTGAGTCAACAAAGTAAAATGTGATGGGTTATATTAGCAAAACAAGTGAAGTGGGAGTTACCCGAAACTAGCTCCTGGGCATCATCAGTTCCTCACTGTTGGAGCTACTTTTGTAGCTATGTTTGTTCAACGTTTTCAGAGTTCAGTTTAACAAAATAATTACACAGACTTAATAATTTGAGGCAGATCCTTTCACTTACGTAAACAACATGGGAATAGACTAGTCCGTTAGAATTACGATTTCATTTTACGAAACTTCAATTTATGAAACTTACTATATTCAAATTTTTAGGAGATAATTCTTGTTACCACCTAGATGGTTTATTGTTTAACTTCTGTTAAATTTTCTATATTCTAAATGTCTAAATACTGTTTACTGTTTAACTTTTCAATATAAGGAAATAATATTAGTGCTAAAAGTAACTTTCAGGTGCCATGTAATGAATAGAAACCGGTGATGCTAAAAGCTAAGTCTCTAATTACCTATTTGGAGTTGGCATTGATATCCGAAGCAACAACTTCCTGAATCCATAAAAAGGCAAAATTTGCAGTTTAATCTTTTTAGGATAAATTATCTTAAAGATAATTTAAAGATAATCACATTCTAAATTACTTTTCCAGAATTTATTTCATAATACGGTCTATGTATGTCCTAGTCTCACATACAAAGAAGGTATTGATTTCACACATTTAATACATTTATATTTATAAAGCAACTTGCCTCAAAGAGTACAGGGACATTTTTATGTCATAAAATGTTGAATTAATAAATTTTGTTAGTAAAAGGTATTTTTTTTACCACTTCACACACTCTAGGATGCATAATCAAAAGGCAGACAAAGATCAGTGTTGTTGAGAATGTGGAGAAATTGGCACCCTTGTTATTGCTGACAAGAATGTAAAATGGTGCAACCATGTTGGAAAAAGGTTGGGCAGTTTCTCAAAAAGTTAAAAATAGAGTGACATATGACATAGCGATTCTGTTCCTAGGTATATAACCAAGAGAAATGAATTCATGTTTACACAAAAGCTTGTACATAAATGTTAATGGTAGCATTATTCATCGTAGCCCAAATCAGAAACAACCCAAATGTCCATCAACTGATGATGGATAAGCAAAATGTGATATAGTTATACAATCGAATGTTATTCGGTTATAAAAAGGAATGAAATGTTGATTCATGCTACAACGTGAATGAACCTTGAAAACACCAGAAGGCCACATATCATATAATTCCATTTATATGAAATGTGCAGAGTAAGCAAACTTTTAGAGACAAAAAGTAGGTCAGTGGTTGCCAGGCCTGGATGAGGAGGAGAATAGGGAGTGACTAATGAACATGGGGATTTTTTAGAGTAACTAAAATGTTTTTAATTAGATAATGGTGTGCAACTTTGTAAATAAGCTAAAAACCACGGAATTGTGTATGTTAAAAGAGTGAATTGTATGGTATATGAATTATGTCTTAGTAAATAATTTATCAGTGTTTGTTTTTCTATATAAAAAGGTATTTTTTAATTGTAAAAAGTTTTATATAATTAATACCAGGATTTTCCAAAAAAGTTAATCACAAAAACTGACATTCACTTTAAAGCTTTACTGTATATTAATGTGAAATGTGCATTGTATGGAACTTCCACCGATCTGAGACTTGAAGTAGCCCATGGTGTGTATCTAATGCCTATCTTCTCTGATTATATTTTGAATGGTATTTTGACTCACTGACAGGAGTGAAATAGCCTTTAAAAAGCATTTTAAAGTTTATCTTACCTCAGAAATGTCAGTTATGAATATTATGTAATAGCAGAAAGACTATCACTGTGAAGTGACTATGCTCTCTGCTTCACTGCCCTGCACATAACTCACATTTCTTCTCCCTAGAATACTTCCCACCCCTTACCTCCTCCTGCCTTACACACACATACACACACACACACACACACACACACCCTCTACACAAACCAAGTTAGGTCTCCTTCATATATGTTCCCATTGATCCTAGGGATTACCCTATTGAAGCACTTACTATACTCCATTGAATTTTCATGTTTATTTGGCTGTTCTCCCCAGAAAACTGTAAGTTATTTTTAAAAGCAACATTTTATCTACCAGTATATACACATTACCTAGCATACTGGCTAACTCAATAAATATTTGAATAAATGAATTTTAATAACATATCTAGCATTATACTGGGTTCATAGTAGCTCCCTGAAAAGATACAGTGTATCTGTATTTTACTTTTCTGTTAGAACACAATCAACCTTAAGCATTTTCAAATTTATAGTATGTGGTGATTTATATGTTAAGTGGAAATGTTTTTATTATTAGTTATACCTATGGAATGAGGAGAATGTTCCTTATCTGAGTTGTAATAGCCTACTTGTAGGCCTATATTTATCTTCACAGTTTGTACATTTTTTTCTTGTAATATCAAAATATATGTATATTTACTAAGTTTATTTTGCAAATGTTTCAAGAATTTGTAGTTTAATGTGCATATTTCATTGCTTTCTTCTCCATCTGACATTATTTAGACTTAGGATGAAATAGCAAGCTGGGAAACAATGCCATAGATTTAAGAAGGCCTATGAAAAGTATAGAAATTAAATCATTCCAAGCAATGTAACTGAAATTTGTTCTTGCCATTTACAAAATAATAGGAAATAATTATTTTGGGGTAGAAGGAATGAAAATAAGGGTAGAATGGTAAAAGTTAATTGATATGTTCACTGGAATTACATATTTTCATACATACACCTACCTAAATTCTTTATAAAAACTTTGCTAAATAAATGTAAATTATTAACTGTACAAATATGGGGGAGTAGAAAATGTAGAAGTAAGGTTTATGAGTATATAAATTATTGAGACTGCTTTCTTTAGAGTGTCATAACCATTCTGCTTCTTTCAGGTACAGAGAACTACAACTTAGTACAGAAAGCAAAGTAACAGAATTTCTCCATCAAAGTAAATTAAAATCTTTTGAAAGTGAGCGTGTTCAACTTCTACAAGAGGAAACGGCAAGAAATCTTACACAGTGTCAATTGGAATGTGAAAAATATCAGAAAAAATTGGAGGTACATGTACAAGCTTTTCTTTCCACATTAGCATGGCATGTAAAGTCCCTAAGTGCAAGAGTTATATTGAGCTTCGTTTCTCTTATAGGATGTGGCACTATCCTGCAAAAAAAAAAAAAAAGGAAATATGTATTTCAGAAAGATGTATACTGAAAATGAATGGAATTGTTAGGAAACAAAAATAAGAAAAATCTCGTTTACAGTAGCAACCAAAAATACATAATGACTTGGAATATTTTTAATAAGAACAGTGCAGAATCTATATGAAGAAAACTATAGAACTTCACTGACATGTGAAATGAAACACCATGTTTCTGGAAGGGAATGAAGTATACATTTTTTTCAGTTTTCATCAAACAATATGATATGTTTCTATCTAATCCGACGCCAGCATATTTTTTAACTGAAAATAATTCTATGGTACAACTGGAAAGAAAAACAAATACAGAATAGTCAATATTTTTAAAAGTACTTTTTAAAAAGAAATAATGGAAATATATATCACATTTTAAAGTGTGTTCTGAGGCAAGAATAATTAAGCTGCACACAAAATTAGTTCACGAATGGTATAAAATGCAAAGCCCCAAAACATATTTACATAAATTTAAGAATTTATACATGGTAAAGGTCACATTTCAAATCAGTAGGGAAAGTATGGATTGGACAATAAATGATGCTGTGATAATCATTTGAATATTTAGAGAAAATGGTTGACTCAATACCTCATACCATATAGCAAACTTAAACTCAGATGGATTACTAGGGTGCATATATATATAATATATATTATATACATGTAATGTGTGTGTGTGTGTGTAGCTATAAAAGTATTAGAAGTAAATACAGGTGAGCCAGGTGCAGTGAGTCACGCCTGTAATCCCAGCACTTTTGGAGACTGAGGTTGGTGGATCACCTGAAGTCAGGAGTTCTAGACCAGCCTGGCCAACATAGTGAAACCTCATCTACTACTTAAAAAATGTGTAAGTTAGGTGTGGTGGCACACACCTGTAGTCCCAGCTACTTGGGGGTTGAGGCAGGGAGGACTGCTTAAGCCCAGGAGGTCGAGGCTGCAATGAGCTGAGATGACATCACTGCACTCTGGCCTGGTCAACAGAGCAAGACTCTGTCAAAAATATTTTTTAAAGTAAATACAGATGAAATTATATCTTATGTTTACTTTGGGAATTAATCTGTTAATCTGATGAAGGCAAGGAAAGAAATTATATAGGAAAAATAAAAGCTGAATTTATTTTTTAAATTCATAAAATTTAAAATTCATAAATTCATAAAATTCATAAATTTGGAAAATTTATATTTAAAATAATATGAATAATATTAAAGGCAAAATAGAAACTGAAAAACACTATTTGTGTTATATATGACAAAGGGCATATGTCCTTAATTTTAAAAGATATTTTATCAAGGCGACATACTTTCCCCTTCTACATAAATAAGTGGGGAAAAAAAGGAATGGACCATTTGCAAGAAATGAAATGCAAATTGCTAACAAATAAATGAAAATATGAATTCTCACTGATAATTAATGAAATATAAATTTAAACTTTTTTTTACCTTTAGATAGGTCTGTGTGTTGTTTTTAAAGTGCTGGCAAGAGTACCCTAAAGTGGGAAATCTCATGAGTCAGAAAATGAAACAGCCCTCCTGGACATTATGGTAATCTGTGTTAAAGGCCTTAGAAGGTTGACCAGATTGTGAATTTTAGCTCCAGATCAACTGCAAGAACGAACCAGCAATCCTAAGAGGACCCGCAGACCCTCTGAAGGAAGCGGACTTCTCCTGCAGGACCCGGGAGACACCCCAAATATTCTGAGAGGTGGAAAGCCTCGGGCAAGTTTTCAAGCCCAACTCGCCCTGGGCCTGGAAACAGACTAGGGGCTGTTGTGTGGGGGGGCAGTAGGGGTGAGACCAGCCCTTCAGTTTTCATGGGAGCTGGATGAGGCCTGTGACTGGTGGCTTTCCCCAACTTCCCTGACAACCTACATGACTCAGCAGAGGCAGCTATAATCCTCCTAGGTACACAACTCCAGTGACCTAGGAATCTTATTCCCATTCCCCATATTAGCTGCAGCAAGACTGACCTAAGGGTAGTCTGAGCTCTGACACAGCTAGCCCTGCCCCCACCTGATGGTCCTTCCCTACCCACCCTGGTAGCAAAAGACAAAGGACATATAATCTTGGGAGTTCCAGGGCCCCACCCACTGCTGGTCCCTTTCCATACAGCTGATGCTTTCTGGAAAGCACCACCTCCTTGCAGAAGGCCAACCAGCACAAAAATAGAGCATTAAACCACCAAAGCTAAGAACCCTCATGGAGTCCATTGCACCCTCTGCCACTCCACTGGAATAGGTGCTGGTATCCATGATGGAGAGACCCACAGACAGTTCACATCATAAGACTGTGCAGAAACCCCCAGTACCAGCCTGGAGCTGAGTAGACTCGCTGGGTGGCTAGACCCAGAAGAGCAACAACAATCACTGCAGTTCGGCTCACAGGAAGCCACATCCACAGAAAAGGGGGAGAGTACTACATCAAGGGAACACCTCATGGGACAAAAGAATCTGAACAATGGCCTTCAGCTCTTGACTTTCCCTCTGACAGAGCATACCCAAATGAGAAGGAACCAGAAAACCAACCCTGGTAATATAACAAAACGAAGCTCTTCAGCGCCCCCCAAAATCACACTAGTTCACCAGCAGTGGATCCAAACCAAGAAATCCCTGATTTACCTGAAAAAGAATTTAAGAGGTTAGTTATTAAGCTAATCAGGGAGGAACCAGAGAAAGGTGAAGTCCAGTGCAAGGAAATCCAAAAAAAAAAAAAAAAAAAAATGGTACAAGAAGTGAAGGGAGAAATATTCAAGGAAATAGCTAAAAGAAAAAAAAAATCAAAAATTCAGTAAACTTTGGACATGCTTTTAGAAATGTGAAATGCTCTGGAAAGTCTCAGCCATAGAATTGAACAAGTAGAAGAAAGAAATTCAGAACTTGAAGACAAAGTCTTTGAATTACCACAATCCAACAGAGACAAAGAAAAAAGAATATGAAAATACGAACAAAGCCTCCAAGAAGTGTGGGATTATGTTAAACAACCAAACCTAAGAATAATCGGTGTTCCTGAGGAAGAAGACAGTTCTAAAAGCTTGGAAAATGTATTTGGGGAAATAATTGAGGAAAACTTCCCTGGCCTTGCTAGAGACCTAGACATACAAATACAAGAAGCACAAAGAACACCTGGGGAATTCATTGGAAAAGGATTTTCACTTAGGCACATTGCCATCAGGTTATCCAAAGTTAAGACGAAGGAAAGAATCTTAAGAGCTGTGACAGCAGGTTTCTTAGCAGAAAGCCTGCAAGCTAGAAAGGATTGGAGGGTCCTATCTTCAGTCTCCTCAAACAAAACAATTATAAGCCAATAATTTTGTATCTAGTGAAACTAAGCATCATAAATGAAGGAAAGGTACACTCACTTTCAGATAAACAAATGCTGAGAGAATTCACCGTTACCAAGCCACCACTACAAGAACAGCTAAAAGGAGCTCTAAATCTTGAAACAAATCCTGGAAACATATCAAAACAAAATCTCTTTAAAACATAAATCACACAGGACCTATAAAACAAAAATATAAGTTAAAAATCAAAACAATAAAAAGTAGACAGGCAACAAAGAGCATGATGAATGCAATGGTACCTCACATTTCAACGCTAACATTGGATGTAAATGGCCTAAACGCTCCACTTTAAGAAGGTACAGAACCGCAGAATGGATGAGAACTCACAAACTAACTATCTGCTGCCTTCAGGAGACACACCTAACAAATAAGGACTCACATAAACTTAAAGTAAAGGTGTGGAAAAAGACATTTTATGCAAATGGACACCAAAAGCGAGCAGGGGTAGCTATTCTTGTATCAGACAAAAAAACTTTAAAGCAACAGTGGTTGAAAGAGACAAAGAGGGACATTATGTAATGGTAAAAGGCCTTGTCCAACAGGAAAATATCACAATGCATCTAATACTGGAGCTCCCAAATTTATAAAACAATTACTAATAGACCTAAGAAGTGAGATAGACAGCAACACAATAATATTGGAGGACTTCAGTACTCCACTGACAGCATTAGACAGGTCTTCAAGACAGAAAGTCAACAAAGAAACAATGAATTTAACTGGCTTTAGACTGTACCTTGGAATAAATGAACATAACAGATATAAACAGAACATTTCATCCAACAACTGCAGAATACACATTCTATTCAACAGCACATGGAACTTTCTCCAAGATAGACCATATGATAGGCCATAAAATGAGCCTCAATAAATTTAAGAAAATTGAAATTATATCAAGCCCTCTGTCAGACTGCAGTGGAATAAAACTGGAAATCAACTCTAGAAGGAACCTTCAAAACCACACAAATACATGGAAATTAAATAACCTGCTCCTGAATGAGCATTGGGTCAAAAATGAAATCAAGATGGAAATTTAAAAATTGTTTGAACTGAATGACAATAATGACACAACCTATCCAAACCTCTGGAATACAGCTAAGGCAAAGCTAAGAGGAAGGTTCGTGGCCCTACACACCTACATCAAAAAGTCTGAAGGAGCACAAACAGACAATCTAAGGTCACACCTGAAGGAACTAGAGAAACAAGAATAAACCAAACCCAGCAAAAGAAAGGAAGCAACCAAGATCAGAGCAGAACTAAATGAAGTTTGAACAACAACAAAAATACACAAGATAAATGAAACAAAAAGCTGGTTCTTTGAAAAGATAAATAAAATTGATAGATCATTCCAGGCATGGTGGTTCATGCCTGTAATCCTAGCACTTTGGGAGGCTGAGGTGGGCAGATCACCTGAGGTCGGGAGTTGGAGTCCAGCCTGACCAACATGGAGAAACCCTGTCTCTACTAGAAATGCAAAAAAAAAAAAAAAAAAAACCTGGGCATGGTGGATAGTGGTGCATGCCTATAATCCCAGCTACTCAGGAGGCTGAGGTGGGAGAATTGCTGGAACTTGGGAGGCAGAGGTTGCAGTGAGCAGAAACTGCACCATTGCACTCCAGCCAGGGCAACAAGCAAAACTCCATCTCAAAAAAAAAAAAAAAAAAAAAAAGACCATTAACAAAAGTAACCAAGAAAAGAGGAAAATCCAAATAACCTCACTGAGAAATGAAGCAGGAGATATTACAACTGACACCACTGAAATACAAAAGATTATTCAAGGCTACTATGAATACCATTACACATATAAACTAGAAAACCTAAAAGAGATGGATAAATTCCTTGAAAAAATGCAACTCTCCTAACTTAAATCAAGAAGAATTAGATACCCTGAAAAGACCAATAACAAGCAGCAAGATTGAAACAGTAATTTAAAAATTACCAAAAATAAAATCCAGGACCAGATGGATTCACAGCAGAATTCCAGCAGACATTCAAAGAAGAATTGGTACCAATCCTTTTGACACTATTTCACGAGATAGAGAAAGAAGAAACCCTCCCTAATTCATTCTATGAAGCCAGCATCACCCTAATACCAAAACCAGGAAAGGATACAACCAAAAAAGAAAACTACAGACCATTATCTTTGATGAACATAAATGCTAAAATCCTTAACAAATACTAGCTAACCAAATCCAACAATGTATCAAAAAGATAGTCCATCATGACCAAGTAGATTTCATACCAGGGATGCTGGGATGGTTTAACGTATGCAAGTCAATAAATGTGATACACTGCATAAACAGAATTAAAAACAAAAATTATATCTCAATAGATGCAGAAAAAGCATTAGACAAAACCCAGCATCGCTTTATGATTGATACCCTCAGCAAAATCGTCATACCTTAACATAGTAAAAGCCATCTATGACAGACCTACAGCCAACATAATACTGAATGGGAAAAAGTTGAAAGCATTCCTCCTGAGGACTGAAACAAGACAAGGATGCCCATTCTCACCACTCCTCCTCATCATGGTACTGGAAGTCCTAGCCAGAGCAGTCAAACGAGAAAGAAATAAAGGGCATCCAGATCAGTAAAGAGGAAGTCAAACTGTGCTTGTTTGCTTACCATATGATCGTTTACCTTGAAAACCCTAAGGACTACTCCAGAAAGCTCCTAGAACTGATAAAACAATTCAGCAAAGTTTCCAAATCCAAGATTGATGCACACAAATCGGTAGTTTTTCTATACACCAACAGTGACTAAACAGAGTCAAATCAAGAACTCAACTCCTTTTAGTATAGCTGCAAAAAATATATAAAATACTTAGGAATATTCCTAACAAATGAGTCAAAAAACCTTTACAAGAAAAACTACAAAACACTGCTGAAAGAAATCATAGATGACACAAACGAATGGAAACACATCCCATGCTCACGGATGTGTAGAATCAATATTGTGAAAATGACCGTACTGCCAAAAGAACCTACAAATTCAGTGAAACCCCCATCAAAATACCACCATCATTCTTCACAGAGTTAGAAAAAAAAATTCTAAAATTCATGTGGAATCAAAGAAGAGCCCACATAGCAAAAGTAAGACTAAGCAAAAAGAACAAATCTGCAGGCATCACACTACCTGATTTCAAACTATACTATAAGGCCATAGTCACCAAAACAGTGTGGTACTGGTATAAAAATAGGCACATAGGCCAATGGAACAGAATAGATTACCCAGAAATAAACCCAAATACTTACAGCCAACTGATCTATAACAAAGCAAACAAAAACATAAAGTGGGGAAAGGGCATCCTTTTCAACAAATGGTGCTGGGATAATTGGCTAGCCACATGTAGGAGAATGACACTGGATTCTCATCTCTCATCTTAATACAAAAATCAACTCAAGATGGATTAAGGACTTAAACCTAAGACCCGAAACTATAAAAATTCTAGAAGCTGACATCAGAAAAACCCATCTAGGCATTGGCTTAGGCAAGGATTCCATGACCAGAAACCCAAAAGCAATTGCAATAAAAACAAAGCTGGCTAGGTGCAGTGGCTCATGCCTGTAATCCCAGCACTTTGGGAGACCAAGGCAGGCAGATCACATGAGGTTGGGAATTCAAGACTAGCCTGACTAACATGGAGAAACCCCATCTCTACTAAAAATACAAAATTAGCCAGGTGTGGTTGCACATGCCTATAATCCCAGCTACTCGGGAGGCTGAGGCAGGAGAATCACTTGAACCCGGGAGGTAGAGGTTGCGGTGAGTCGAGATTGTGCCATTCCACTGCAGCCTGGGCAACCAGAACAAAACTCCATCTCAAGCTAAATAGCTGGGACCTGATTAAAGAGCTTTTGCACAGCAAAAGGAACAATCAACAGAGTAAACAGACAGCCCACAAAATGGGAGAAAATCTTCACAATCTACATCTGACAAAGGACAAATACCCAGAATCTACAGTGAACTCAAATCAGTAAGAAAAAAAACAGTCCCGTCAAAAAGTGGGCTAAGGACATGAATAGACAGTTCTCAAAAGAAGATATACAAATGGCCAGTAAACATGAAAAAATGCTCAATATCACTAATGATTGGGGAAATGCAAAACAAAACCACGATGTAATACCCCCTTACTCCTGCAAGAATGGCCATAATCAAAGAATCAAAAAACAGTAGGCTGGACGAGGTGGCTCACGCCTGTAATCCCAACACTTTGGGAGAGCGAAGCAGGTGGATCACCTGAGGTCAGGAGTTCGAGATCAGCCTGGCCAACATGGTGAAACCCTGTCTCTACTAAAAATACAAAAAATTAGCCAGGCATGATGGCAGGTGCCTGTAATCTCAGCTACTCGGGGGACTGAGGCAGGAGAATCACTGGAACCCGGAAGGAAGAGGTTGCAGTGAGCCAAGATTGTGCCACTACACTCCAGCCTGGGTGACAAGAGCAAGACACCTTCTCAAAAAAAAAGAAAAATAAAAAACAGTAGATGTTGGCATGGATGTGGGAATTAGGGAACACTTCTACACTTCTGGTGGGAATTTAATCTAGTGCAGCTGCTATGGAAGACACTGTGGAGATTCCTTAAAGAACTAGAAGAAGAACTACCATTTGATCCAGCAGTCCCACTACTGGGCATCTACCCAGAGGAAAATAAGTCATTATTTGAAAAAGATACTTGCACACACATTTATAGCAGCACAATTTACAATTGCAAAATCATGGAACCAACCCAAATGCCCATCAATCGAGTGGATAAAGAAACTGTGATATATATATATATATATATATATATATATATATATATATATGGAATACTACTCAGCCATAAAAATGAATGAAGTAACAGCATTTGCAATGACCTAGATGAGACTGGAGACTATTATTCTAAGGGAAGTAACTCAGGAACGGAAAGCCAAATGTCGCATGTTCTCACTGATATGTGGGAGCTAAGCTATAAGGATGCAAAGGCATAAGAATGATACAATAGACTTTGGGTACTTGGGGGGAAGAGTGGAATGGGGGCAAGGGGTAAAAGACTACATATATGGTGCAGTGCATACTGCTCAGGTGATGGGTGCACCAGGATCTCACAAATTACCACTAAAGAGCTTACTTGTGTAACCAAATACCACCTGCACCCCTAATAACTTACGGAAAAATAAATAAATAAGGGCCACGTGGCTTTAAAAAAAAAGATTGATTGTTGGCATCAGAGCCTGTAGTCTCTGCATCAGTAGGCAATATACCAAGTGGGTGGTATTACTCTTTCCTCAGCTTTTAAATATTAAGTAAACCCCCAAAATAAAATGGAAAGGAAAAAAAAGCTAATCCAGTAATTTTACTAGAAGGAATTTTATCTAAGGAAATAGAGATACGTATAAAGGTTTATATAAATGATGCATGTCGCAGCATTATTTATTATGTAAAAATTGGAAGTAACTTAAGTGTCCAACAGTAGATGAAGTTTTCAATTAGCATATTATAAATAGTGTATTTTGCTGTGTCCATGCACTGCATGTTCTTGGGTATTTTAGATTTGGGGAAAAGGCTAATTAAAAACATGGAATGAAGGATGCAGTTGTGAAATTAGTATGGTCTTGACTATGGTTTACATGTTCAGTAAAAATCAGTATACATAGAAAAACATTCGAAGGAAATAAATCCTTTTTTTTTTTTTTTTTTTTTTTTTTGGAGACAGTCTCACTCTGTCTCCCAGGCTGGAATGCAGTGTGTCACAGTCTCGACTCACTGCGACCTCTGCCTCCCCAGTTTAAGCCATCCTCCCACCTCAGCCTCCTGAGTAGCTAAGATTGCAGGCATGCACCACCACACCCAGCTAATGTTTTTATATTTTTAGTAGAGATGGGATTTCACCATGTTGGCCAGGCTCGCCTTGAGCTCCTGACCTCAAGTGATCCCCCTGCCTCAGCCTCCCAAAGTGCTAGGATTACAGGCATGAGCCACTGTGCCCAGCCAAACATATCCAGACACTAAAGTTTATTTATAAATGGTGTAATTATGGGTGATTTTTATTTCTTCATTCTCCCCCCTAGACTAAGGCCTTTTTAAAAATATGTTACTAGGTCTCAGCCAGAGCCTGGCACATAGTTAATTGAATTGATAGTATGCAGTACTTTGTAACTGAGCATCTATTAGGCAGTAAGCATGTGCTGGGCCCAATTACACACACAAATTTTAAGAATTGATTCCTATCTTCAAGAAACTAAGAATTTTGAACAGGGCTTTGAATAGAGCTTTCTGTAATGATGGAAATGTTCTATATCTGCACTATCCAGTTCAGTAGCCACTTGCCACCTGTGGTCATTTAGCACTTGAAATATGGCTGGTGCACTGAGGAATCAAGCTTCTTTAGTTAATCTTAAATCTAAAATTAGCTACATGTATTTAATGGCTCTGGTATTGGACTGCCAGCTCTAGACAATTAACCAGAGCATCCGCATCCTTACTGTTGGGCAGTGGTAGAATTTGAAAACTTTTCTCCTTAGTTTTATCATAAAAGAAAAACGGAAGGTCTTTTCTGCCCAGATAGAATCTCTTCTAGTGGTATTGGGTAGGGATTGGCCTGTGGGCTTTAGGCTCAACAGACCTAAGATTTGAACCCAGTTATTCACACTCTGGATAAATTACTCATTTTCTTTGGGAATAATAATAGCAGCTGCTTCATAATGTTGTTATATCTGTTTGACTCATATAAAACAACCATTTATGCTCAGTACCAATTCATAGAAATCCTCAAAATGTTGTTTTGATGCTATAGAATTTTGTTTTAGTTAAGTTGGGAAATGCTAGGAAAATGAAAGTATCTTTTCCCAAAAGATAATTCTTTGTTGGGTAAAAGATAATATTTTTTTCACTTTTCAGATCCCACAATAGTGTGCCCACTAATAAACTCAAGCATTTTAATCTTCCAATTTTCCTTTCTGTATATGAAGGTTTATTTTACAGTTACAAAAATATGAAATTATAGGTCATTAAACAGAAACTACAATGCAAAGAAACAAAGTTATTCAATTAGAAGCCTTTCTCAATTGAAAATCAGGTATTAGTTTCCCCCAAATTATAATGCAATTCAATTACAGGATAGATATCATAAAATACAACTGGTTTGTCTTTAATTTGAAAATACATATGTTGCATCCGTTTGTCATTTATCCAAAATATCAAGAATTTTTTTTTTTTTTTTTTTTTTTTTTTTTTTTTTGAGGAGGAGGAGGAGTAGGAGTCCTGCTCTGTCACCCTGGGTGGAGTGCAGTGGCGCCATCTCGGCTCACTACAACCTCCATCTTCCAGGTTCAAGTGATTCTTGTGCCTCAGCCTTTCAAATAACTGAGACTACAGGTGCATGCTACCACAACCAGCTGATTTTTGTGTTTTTAGTAGAGACAGAGTTTTGCCATGTTGGCCATGCTGATCTCAAACTCCTGACCTCAGGTGATCCACTTGCCTCATCCTGCCAACGTGCTGGGATTACAAACGTGAGTCACCATGCCTGGCAAAATATTTCTTTTTTAATGGCATTCATTTGATATTTTAAGACCACATAATATAGAAAATACACTTATAATACTAGGTGACAATATCCCTTTACACAGCTATATGCACTAGATTTTTTTTAATGTATAAGGTGAGAATAAGAGATTTTGAAGAAATACACCATAAAGTTAAGGAAGGGGTTGTTAACTAACAAATCAGCCTTACTCATTTTAATGTTTTATTTCTACTTTTTTGTTCTAGAGAAGTTATATTGTTTAATATCGCACAACTAGTAAGTGACTGAACTGTGATTAGGCCTTAATACCTGACCAACCTCACTTTAAAACCCATACTTTTTTTTTTTTTTTTTTTGAGACGGAGTCTCGCTCTGTCACCCAGGCTGGAGTGCAATGGAGTGATCTCAGCTCACCGCAACCTCTGTCTCCCAGGTTAAAGTGATTCTCCTGCCTCAGTCTCCTGAGTAGCTGGGATTACATGCGCGCACCACAATGCCTGGCTAATTTTTGTATTTTTAGTGAAGACAGGGTGTCACCATGTTGGCCAGTCTTGTCTTGAACTCCTGACCTCATGATCTGCCCATCTTGGCCTCCCAAAGTGCTGGGATTACAGGCGTGAGCCACCACACCCAGCCCAAATCCCATACTTTTAACCACCACAATATTTAACAATATTTATTACAGTAATTTCTCCAAGATTACACTTCTGGAAAGTACTCTGATTAGTGAAACTAATTAAAGGGCCTCAGAAAATAAAGCGTTAGTGAAAAACATAAAAAATATATTAAATATATATGTATGTTTAAAAAGACATAAGCAAAACGTGTAGATGGTGTCTACTTCTGAATCAAATCAACGTTCAGTATTTAAAACTTTTTTCATATACTTTCTTCAGAAAAATGCTGTAGAGTCATAATCTGTTGCAGGTGATTCTCCCACACATCCTTTTTTATTCCATTTAGCTGGTTACAAACAAAATTGATTTTATAACCTCCAAAAAATTTCAGCTTGCAGTTTGCAAAGGATTCTCATAGACCTGTCCACTTGGTCTCTAAATGCAGGTGACTAGTAATTATTATGCTTTGTTTAAAGGTCTTATATGGAAAAACACCTTTCTAAAACATGTTATGGTTCTAAAGATTCTGGTTGATAAAACTGAGTCTTGAGGGAATTTCTTAACATTGTGTGCCCCTATTAAACTGAAGCCTTGAGAAGACAGGGATTATTCATTTATCATTGTGTCAGCAGTGCTTAACATAGTGCCTCTCTCATAATGAATCCTCAGTAAATACTTGATGAATGAATGGTTTGATTAAGAATAATGTAGTATCATCATTTGAATATTTTGTTGGGGCGGGTTCTTGAAAGTATTTTTAAGACAATTCTCATTTATAATTAATTTATAGAGAAATAATTTCATGACGGTAAAGATAATGGATTTTTTGGGCTTTTACCCGATATTCTCATTGATTGTTAACTTGGGGATGATTTATTTTTGCTTAATTATTAATTGGCAAGGGCTCCCAAAATGTTGGTTTTATATATTTGTCTCTGTTTAAGGCAAAATTATGATTTTGTATTATCATTATTTAATCTTTGTATTATCATTCAGTTAATACATGTATTATTCAAAGGAAGGAAAATTTTACTGTGAGAACTTTATATTTAATGGATTCCTAAAATTAATGGGCTTATTTTATGTATCCATGTTTAAACTGAAATATTCATGTATTGATTTTTACTAAAACAAATCTTTAATATTATAGTGTACCATGGGTCCAGTAGTCAAGTTCTCTTTGGCTTTTCAGAAGCAGTAGTAGGTTTACTTATAACAGCCACTCAGACAAATCCACAGAAACAGAAAATTCTGTAATATGGGGTACTAGTGGTATTGGGAGATACCCCACATCAGTAGTTTCTCAGGACCTCTCTTTTCATGTTATGAAGATATTTTTTAAATTATATCTCTCATAATACTTTTAAAATCTCTTCTTAAAATAATACCTTATAAAATATCCCATCTTCAACATTTTGATTCCTTATCCCTAATCACTTCTCCTGTTTTTCTTCGTGTGGTGTTTTTGCTGGGGGAAGTGGGATACAAATGAAAAAGTGTCAGCTGTGCTGTGGAAATAGTCATTTAACACTGCCTTTACTGGTTCTCTTTTTTGACAGTGGAATTGGTGTCATCAGCTTCTTAATGAATTACATCCCAATGTAATGAACTCCACATAAGCTCCAGATAATTTCACTGAGCGGTGATTTTTTTTATAGTGAATTAACAAGTTTCTAGAAAACACATTCCCAACAAGCAAAAATAAAGAAGAAATAATCTAAAACACACATTTTGTTTTTTCTGACCCAACCAGAACCACTGGAAATCACCATAAAAATGTTGTTTCCATTTTATTCCTTCTGCACTCTCCAAAGGAATGAATATGGAGAGTGAGGGATAATGTTTTGTTTACTTTAGGGGAAAGTTTTGCTGAAAATTGAAGGAAATGACCTGAAGTGAATTAAGGAAAATTATAATTTCTGCTCATTGAGAACTGTAAATAGGTTTTCCTTCTGCCACATCACAGAAAACACATAATCATACACATTTTGTAACGTGAACTTTATGTCATTAGAGAAAATAGTTATCTTTAAAAGTGTTTAATTGTAGAGAATTCAAGATAATTAAATTAGTGGAACTCTATTTGCATAAACTATTTCATGCAGAATTGTCATATATTTCTTACAGTAGCAATATTACTTTTCAACACTATGTTCTAGGTACTCTGCTAAGCACTGGAAATTTATCATCTCATTTAATTTCTTTCAACAGTGTTTTAAGGTCAGCCTATAAAGAATAAGTAATTGCCTGAGATCACAGCTAGTAAGTGTCAAAGCCATATTGAAATCCAAATTTTTCTGGCTCCAAACCATATTCTTCACTGTAGTAGTCTGTTGCCTCTCAGGAAACAGTATATTACTTATACTGTATTAGGAAGCAGGTGTAATACCACTCCATAATTTAGTCTGTAATAGTAAGTAAACGTTCTAGGTAATTGGAATTTAAGCATTAAAACATTTCCTTATCACTAGAGGCATCTTTTTAGTTAATTTATTGTTGTCATCATGGTGTTTCCTTCAATGAATCACCATTGGAGTGTAGGATTTTTTGCTTGTACACAAAATGACTCCAATTTCCTTGCTTTTGCATCTCATTTTAATGTGTTTTAATTGTTCACAAAGGCATTTTCTGATACTGCCTCAAGCAGCACTTCACATTTGCCTTTTTATTTCCTGCTTTGAATTTATGACTGTTCAGAAAACCAAAAATATTATTAAGATCATAGTTAGGGTAGATTCAGTAAGCTCTGATGGAAAATTGAAGGATTTATTGTCAGCATATCGTTTTTAGAAACAACTTTGTAAGCCTCTGTCAGATAGTTTTGATTGCCAGGTAAATGACCTCTATGTAAATATGACATGGTATTTTTTTAAATTCTAACAAGCAAATGCTAATATTGCTCCTATAATTATTCCTAATTTTAAATTCATTTTTTATCCAGCTTATAAAATAAGGATAAGGTACTTCATAATTTTCAGTTAAAAACAACTGAATTATTTACCTTAGAAATAAATATATTTAATTTCCTCATTAGTCATCTTAATTGAGCTACTTTCTCTTAACGTTTAAATAAAAAAAAGCCCTGTGTATGTCTTCACATCATGTTTTTGTCTTAACTGTGCACCTATTTAATTCTGCCTTTGTAATTCTTCTCTTTTACTATTAGGTTTTAACCAAAGAATTTTATGGTCTCCAAGCGTCTTCTGAAAAACGCATTACTGAACTTCAAGCACAGAACTCGGAGCATCAAGCAAGGCTAGACATTTATGAGAAACTGGAAAAAGAGCTTGATGAAATAATATTGCAAACTGCAGAAAGTAAGTCTCCCCACACACACATGGGCAACTTTTTTTTTCTGGCAACAAAAGAAGCCTGACATTATCTCTATAACTACCAGGCACTGTGTAATCTTAGCACTTCAGACAGCCAAGGTGGGCAAATCACTTGAGGTCAGGAGTTCGAGACCAGCCTGGCCAACATGACGAAACCCCGTCTCTACTAAAAATACAAAAAAAAATTACCCAGGAGTGATATTGGGTAATCCCAGCTACTCCAGAGGCTGAGGCAGGAGAATTGCTTGAACCCAGAAGGCAGAGGTTGCATTGAGCCAAAATCATGCCACTGTACTCCACCCCAGACAACAGAGCAAAACTGTCTCAAAAAAAAAAAGAATAAAACTACTTTGCTATATTTTCTTAAAATGTAATTGGGGACTATTTCTAAATAAAATTCTGTGTTTCAAATATTCGTTCATCTTCATCTCAGAAATTGCAGTCAAAAAAGAAACAAGTTAAATATGATAGTTTTTATCTTTTTTATTTTTTATCTAATTCACTTATTCCGGAATTGTTAAGTATTTACATCTGTCAGGAACTGGGGATTAGGAGTTCATGGAAATAATTCCCGTCTCAAGGGGTTTCTAATCTACTGGGAGAGATGAACATAATAACAAATAATTAGAGTAGCAAGATAAATGCTATAAGCAAGAAATATGCAGTTCTCAGTGGAAATACAAAAGAGATCATTAATGAATCCCACCTTTAAAGGAGGCGAGGAATATCTAAGAGGGGAGATGACACTGGAATTAGTCTTTTTTTTTTTTTTTTGAGATGGAGTTTCGCTCTTGTTGCCCAGGCTGGAGGCTGGAGTGCAATGGTGCGATCTCAGCTCACCTCAACCTCTGCCTCCCGGTTTCAAGTGATTCTCAGCCTCCGAGTCGCTGGGATTACAGGCATGCACCACCACACCCACCTAGTTTTGTATTTTTAGTAGAGACAGGGTTTCTCCATGTTGGTTAGGCTAGTCTCAAACTCCCAACCTCAGGTGATCTGCCCGCCTCAGCCTCCCAAATGCTGGGATTATAGACGGCCACCATGCCTGGCCTTGGAATGAGTCTTGAACTACAAATAGAAATTCATTTGATGGTATTGTGTTATAATCTTTGATCTTTAATTTCTATTTTCCGTTTTTCTTGTTTTCCCCTCTTGTTACGTTATCTTCCTGTCTTATCCCTAACATTAATAAATATTTTAAATTAACATTTCACCGTTGGCTGTGATGTTTGCTACAGTACATTATTTGTGTTCAAAAGTCAGATAACTGGCATTCTTATAAAAATGGGTTTATTTATTTTTTTTTATTTTTTATTTTAATTATACTTTAAGTTCTAGGGTACATGTGCATAGCGTGCAGGTTTGTTACATATGTATACTTGTGCCATGTTGGTGTGCTGCACACATCAACTCGTCAGCACCCATCAATTCATCATTTATATCAGGTATAACTCCCAATGCGATCCCTCCCCCCTCCCCCCTCCCCATGATAGGCCCTGGTGTGTGATGTTCCCCTTCCTGAGTCCAAGTGATCTCATTGTTCAGTTCCCACCTATGAGTGAGAACATGCAGTGTTTGGTTTTCTGTTCTTGTGATAGTTTGCTAAGAATGATGGTTTCCAGCTGCATCCATGTCCCTACAAAGGATGCAAACTCATCCTTTTTTATGGCTGCATAGTATTCCATGGTGTACACGTGCCACATTTTCTTAATCCAGTCTGTCACTGATGGACATTTGTGTTGATTCCAAGTCTTTGCTATTGTGAATAGTGCCGCAATAAACATACGTATGCATGTGTCTTTATAGCAGCATGATTTATAATCCTTTGGGTATATACCCAGTAGTGGGATGGGTGGGTCATATGGTACATCTAGTTCTAGATCCTTGAGGAATCGCCATACTGTTTTCCATAATGGTTGAACTAGTTTACAATCCCACCAACAGTGTAAAAGTGTTCCTCTTTCTCCACATCCTCGCCAGCACCTGTTGTTTCCTGACTTTTTAATGATTGCCATTCTAACTGGTGTGAGATGGTATCTCATTGTGGTTTTGATTTGCATTTCTCTGATGGCCAGTGATGATGAGCATTTTTTCATGTGTCTGTTGGCTGTATGAATGTCTTCTTTTGAGAAATGTCTGTTCATGTTCTTTGCCCACTTTTTGATGGGGTTGTTTGTTTTTTTCTTGTAAATTTGTTTGAGTTCTTTGTAGATTCTGGATATAGCCCTTTGTCAGATGAGTAGATTGCAAAAATTTTCTCCCATTCTGTAGGTTGCCTGTTCACTCTGATGGTAGTTTCTTTTGCTGTGCAGAAGTTCTTTAGTTTAATTAGATCCCATTTGTCGATTTTGGCTTTTGCTGCCGTTGCTTTTGGTGTTTTAGACATGAAGTCCTTGCCCATGCCTATGTCCTGAATGGTACTACCTAGATTTTCTTCTAGGGTTTTTATGGTAAAAATGGGTTTAAACTTCAATTGAAGTTGAATTTGAATGTAGGTAGGGTTCTAATTATTTTAGGCACATTTTCACGTAAGGACTGTATTTACTTGTAGGCCAATGTAAGAAAAACTTTTATTTCTCTCCTATCATTGTCCTATTTCCCATTTCCAAGGTCAGTGTCTGATAACTGCAATAGATTTTAAATTTATCTTCAGTTTCTTCACTGGAGTTCAAGTAATCTTTGTAACATTCAGATTTTCATATCATATGCCTGCTTTAATGACTTTTATTGTCTTCACTAAGACAATAAAGTCAAATTTCTTTACATGACTTTGTGATTAGCCTCATGTTTACCTTTCTACTTTTCATATCTTGCCATCCCCCTCCATGTCATATTGTCTTGAAAGTTTCATACTCTTTCTTATCTCCATAGCTTTGCATATGTCCCTTTGTCTAAACAAATTAGGAATAGAAAGAAGCTTCCTCAGTCTGAAAAAGGGCAGTTATAAAAACCAATAGCTAAAATTGTACTTAATGGTGAAATATTGAATGCTTTCCACATTAAGGGGGAGAGTAAGACAGGGATTCCTATTTTCATGATTTATATTAAGCACTGTGTTTGAATTCCTAACCTGTGAGATAAGGATAAGAGAAGATATAAAATATATAAAAATCAGAAAGGAATAATAAGAATATGTTTTCAGATTACCAAACAACTACTAAAACTGGTAAGTGAATATAGCAGGATATACAGTCATTACCCAAAAATATACTAGAAGTAAACAATTGGAGAAGTAAGCAGCAGCAAAAAACACAAAATACTTAGGAGTAAATTTAAGCCAAAAAACCCTACAGATCATTGCTAAGAGAAGTTAAAGAACCACTCCCCCCAAAATCACGAAATATATTGTGAATTCTATCAATTTAGTGTTCTTCTAGTCACAGTGGCAGCAGGCTTTTTTGTATTTCATTCATATGGAATGCAAAGGACTGAAATATCCAAAGCAATCTTGAAAAAAGTTGAAGCCCTATGTGGTGGTACACTCCTGTAGTCCCAGCTACCTGGGAGGCTGAGGCAGGAGGATTGCTTGAGCTTAGAGGTTAAAGCCAGTAGTGTGCGATGATCGTGCCTGTGAATACCCACTGAACTCCAGCCTGGGCAACATAGCGTGACCTTCTCTCCCCAACAAAAAAAGAAGAACAAATTGGAAGAATTGCACTACCTGTTTTCAAGATTTACTATAAAGCTTCAATATCAGGCTAATATAGTACTGGCTTAAGGAAAGACAAATATAGCAATGAAACAGACTAGAAAACCCAGAAACAGATCCATACTTAAATAACAATTTCATTTTTAACAAAGGCAGCAAAGCAAATAAATGGAGAAAGGAAAGTTTGTTCAGTAAATGGTACTAAAAAAAATTGGACATCTTTATGGAAATAAACTTCCATACACCAATATTAATCTGAGACGATACCTAAATGGAATAGCTAAAACTATAAATATGTAACAGAAAACACAGGTGAGTATCTTTACCACTTGGGGAACATTAAGACCTTTTTTGACATGGCCCTTAAAAGTAATTATCATAACAGAAAAATTGATAAACTAGATACCATCAAAATTTAAAACTTTTATTCAAAAGACACCATTAAGAAATGAATAGCCAAGCACAGGCTCAAAGAAAATAACCACAATTTTATGTCTGACAAAGGAATGATATCCAAAATAAGAAAATATTGAGGAGAAAATATTCACAAAACATAGATTAGACAAAAAAAAAAAAAAATGACATCCAAGTGTGGTGGGCTGAAAAACATCCTTCTAGAGATGTCCATGTCCTGTTGGGTGTAGTGACTCATGCCTGTAATTCCATCACTTTGGGAGGCTGAGGCATGTGGATCGCTTGAGCTCAGGAGTTCAAGACTAGCCTGACATGGTGAGACCCCATCTCTAAAAAGAAAGAGAGAAAGAGAGAGAGAGAGAGAGAGAGGAGAGAGAGAGAGAGAGAAGGAGAGGGAGGGAGGGAGAGAGGGAGGAAGGGAGGGAGGGAGGAAGGAGAAAGAAAGAAAGAAAAGAAGGAAAAAAGGAAGGGAAGAAAGGAAGGCAAGGGAATAAGGAAGAAGGGAAGGAAAGAAACACAGGGAAAGAAAAAGAAAAGGAAGGAAGGAAAGAAAAGAGAAAAGAAAAGAAAAATGTTCATGTCCTAGTCTTTGGAACCTCTGAAAGCTGGAAAAGGCAAGGAAACAGATTTTACCATAGAACCTCCAGACAGAACCAGCCCTACAAAACATTGACTTCAGGTCATTGAGGCTGATTTTTGGACTTACGACCTCTAGAGCTATAAAATAATAAATTTGTATTGTTTAAACCATAAAGTCTGGCAATCTGTTACGCTACCAGTAGGAAATTAATATACTAGAATATATATTTAAAAATTCATATAACTCAGTGATAAAAAAAAAAGTCCTATTTAAAACATGGGCAAAATGTTTAAACACATCATAAAAGAAGACATGTGAATGACAAGTAAGCATAATAAAAGTATTCAGCATTACTAGTCATGAGGGAAAAGCAGATTAAAATCCCAGTGAGATACCACTGTATACACACAATAATGGCTGAAATTAGAAAGACTGACTATACCAAATGTTGGTGAGAAGTGGAGCAACTGGCAGTTTCTTACAAAATGATCAAACAACCTAATCAGTGATCCAGCATTTCCACTACTTACCCAAGAGAGAAGAAGGCATATACACATTAAAATATTTCCACTAGAATGTTCATAGGAAATTTATTCATAGTAGTCAAAAGCTGGCAACAACCCAGGTGTTTATCTCAAAGGAAAATGGTTAATCAAACCATTATACATTCATGTAGTAGAATACTTCTCCTCACTGAAAAGAAGCAATTGACTTAACAACATGGATGAATCTGAAAAACATAAAGTATACTTTATATAATCATACAGTATGATTATACTATGATTATAGTATGTAGTATGCTTATACTGTATGTTTATATAAAGTTCTAAAAGAGGCAAAAGTATGATGAAAAAAATCAAGGGGTAGGGGGTAAAAAAAATTTTTTTTAATTTTTAAAAAGACAAAAATCAGAACTGTAGTTGTCTCTAAAGATGATTGTCACCAAAAATTAACTGAGAAAAGTGACATGGAACTTTCCAGGGTATTCAAATGTTCTATATCTTGATAGGGTTTGTGTTACACGTGTGTATACATTTCAAAACTTTTATATTTCAAAACTCATTGAATGGTAGACTTTAAAAATAAAATTTATACATGGTGAAAGTTACAAATCTTATTTTTTAGAAAATAACTAAATATATATTGAACTATAATTGATGATTTGCATGTTAAACTGTTGAGGAGTGAAGTGTGCAAATGTCCATAGCTTTCTTTGAAATGCATCAAAAAAACAGATTCATGGAAACAGGGATGGATATATGTGTAATAAACACATAGTATGTTTGATTTAGAATCCAGATGTTGGAGCCAGGTGCAGTGGCTCACGCCCTTAACCCCAGCACTTTGGGAGACCAAGGCAGGACGATTGCTTGAGCCCAGAAGTTCAGGGCCAGCCTGGGCAACATGGCAAGACCCCATCTGTACAAAAAAATGAAAAATGAACCAGGCGTGGTGGTGCCAGCTACATGGGAAAGTGAGGTGGAATGAATGATCACCTGAGCCCTGAACGTCAAGGCTGCAGTAACTGTGTTCGTGCCACTTCACTCCAGTCTGGGTGACAGAGTGAGACCCTGTCTCAAAAAAAAAAAAAAAAATTGCAGATGTTGAGTACATGGATGTATACTGTACAGTTTTTTCAGTGTGTCCATGTATATAAATATTTTCTTAAAATCTTCAGAATATAGAAATTAATTTTTGTTATGGTACTGTCTAAACCAACTTCAAATAAAATAGATTTACTTTTACTAGAAGATCAATAACTAGGTTCTCTATTAGTTCACATTGGAAACTAAAATACACCTTATCCTTTTAATGAATGTTTATCAATTAACTAAAATTTCAAACAAGTGAGCACAGACTTGTTTTAGTACTACATTGTATACAATTTTCGAAGGCTTGTCATTTAATTCAGGTAATTTCAGCTGACATGAAGGTGATTAGGCTTCATTTATTAAGGTGTAACCATAGCAAATTAAAGTATCTTATTTATACCTGTATTGCTTTCTGTAATCAAATAAGTATTATTTGGATATTTGAGTTTAGTTTTCAAAGATTTCATCAAGTTGTTAAAAGTACAAGTATTGCCTAAAAGCTAAATAAACTCAAATTAGAGAAAAAAAACAAAACAAAACAAAAAAAACCCTAGATTTCTAGTTGTTAAATTCAGTTACCTGCTATGCATCCTCATCATACTTATAACCTCCACTAGGCATTTGTCAAATTTCTCAGAACTCCCTTCTCTTTGCTTCTTGAATCACCTGCCTTTGACTTAACTACTTTCTGGATAATCTTATCCCTTTCCACAACTTCAGTTACTATCAATAGGCTAGTAATTTCTATAGTTAGAGACAGGGGCTCACTGTGTTGCCCAGGCTGGAGTGCAGTGGTACAATCATAGCTCACTGCAGTCGCAAACTCCTGGGTTCAAGTGATCCCCCTGCCTCATCCTTCCTAGTAGCTAGGACTACAGACACATGCCATCGTGCCCAGCTGATTATTTTTTGTAGAGACACAGTCTCACTATGTTGCCCAAAGTGATCTCAAATTCCTGGCCTCAAGCAATCCTCCTGCCTTGGCCTGCCAAAACACTGCGTTTATAGGTATGAGCCACCATGCACAGCTGAAAATTTAACATTATTTGCATTTCCTCTTTCTTCCCTGAAACTTCCTAATTTTTCTGTGCAGTTGCTCTCTGTATTAGCAGCTTCCGCATCTCAGATTTTATCACCTGTGGATTGAAAATATTGGGGAAAAAGTAATAAAAAATAATACATTTTTAAAAATACAGTATAACTATATATATAGCATATACAATGTGTTAGGTATTAAAAGTGATGCAGACAAGGTTTAAAGTGTATGTGAAGGTGTAGATATGTTATATGCAGATATATGCCATTTTATACAAGGGACTTAATCATCTGTGGATTTTGGTGTCCTCAGAGTTCCTGGAACCAATCCCCCAGGGATACCAAAGGACGACCAACTGTATTTTTGATCTGTTAGTAAACTTATCTAATCATCCTACTAGCTTTTATCAACCTGTATTCCTCCTTCATTCTATCTAGAGTGCCTCATCTCACTCACACCTGCTCAGTTGTCTAGAATCCAAGTTCTTTTCTCCACTGCTATTATGGACTAGATCTCAACTGGTATTATAATTTGTTAAGAATTCTCTGTGCCAGTATTCTAAGCCATCCTCTTCCCTATTATTGGAATTTTTAAAATGATATCTGCATCAAAAACAAAAATCAATTGGTCATGCCACCTTCTTGTATTATAGTTTCTTGTTGATGTTAGAATAAAATCCAGACTACTCAGCCTAACAAACAAGACTTTAGTTCCGTTCACTGTTGGAACTAAGTCTGCCTTTCTACTACCACCATTCTCTAGACCAAATTCAACCACTTTCCTCACAATTACTAAAACTTCACATACCTTCAAGTCTGTGCTTCTGCACATGGACTTCTCTCCTATTCCTTCACTGAATCTCAGTCTCCCCATATCTACCCTATACCTTGTAGCATGAGAAATAGTGGCACTCAGATGCAGTTGCTCTGTACTCTGCTTCTAAGACATGTTGTTCAGATCTCTTTAATAGCGTTGTTCAGATCTCTTTAGTAGCATTGAACAAGTTGTATAATATATTGTTTTTGTAATTAATCCCTGCTAGAAGAGTTATCCCATGACTTATTAATCCATTAAGTATTAAACTCACATTTAGCATGTCCATTAATATCTAACTTATGGGTTTTTGAGATGTAAACTAAATTTACCCCTCTGTCCTCTCAATTTAGAACTATTAAGGAGAGACAAGAGTCAGTTACATATCTAAATATTAGCTGTAGTTCTAGTAGAGCTGATTTGGAGAACTCATCTTGGATCTGGACTTACCTGATAGCTGATCATGGTATTGGTAATGGCGTGTATCATCTCTTCCATGTGTCTCTCCCAACTAGTAAATCTTCCTCAGAAAGCTAATCCTGATTCACCATGAAAGATAGGTACAAAATTAAAAGAAAACAGTTAATGAATGTTTCTAAAATCTTTACTACAGAAGGGCCAATCAACAAATGTATGCATATTACATTGATAGGCATGCAGATGATGAAACATCATTATGGTTGTAAAATATGTGGCTTTGTTTTAATTCTGAAATATTCCTGAAAGTGGTTTATCTTTTTAACATTAAAATAATGGTTGCTGATAAATAATACTATAAAAGTTTTTGTATGTCATTGACTGCTTTTACTTGAGCTGTTAAAACTATAGCCTTTGATGAAATTTTTTTTTTTTTTTTTGGTGTTTTGGGGGGTTTTTTTGATGATGAAATATTTTTTGGTCGAGTGTGGTGGCTCACACCTGTAATCCCAGCACTTTGGGAGGCTGAGGTGGGCAGATCACCTGAGGGCGGGCAGATCACCTGAGGTCGGGAGTTTGAGACCAGCCTGGCCAACATGGCAAAACCCTGTCTCTACTAAAAATACAAAAAAAAATTAGCGGGGCTTGGTGGTGGGCATCTGTAATCCCAGCTACTGGGGAGGCTAAGGCAGGAGAATCGCTTGAACCTGGGAGGCAGAGGTCGCCGTGAGCAGAAATAACACCATTATACTCCAGCCTGGGCAACAAGAACGAAACTCCATCTCAAAAAAAAATGTGTGTATATATATATATATTTTTAATCCCAACTTGCAGTAAAATGTCATTGCATTTCAAGTTTTTTAGCCAGAAGATGTTAACCTGTTAGTTAAAATTCCTTTTGGGAAGTGGCATGACAATTGCAGAATTTAAAAGTAAATTATTTTCACAGAATTTTTTTACATTTAAAAAAAGAGTAAGGCCATCAATACATGCTTAGAGCTGCACAGTTTTTAATAGAGTAACCTACGTAAGTACATAATTTTATTGTTGCAAATTAAAATAAAGTTTTTCTGATAAAACAATATTTGTCCTAATTTAAAAATCATTTATTTTGTCAAGAACAGAATTGATGACTTTGATATGTTATCATTATTTGTTATATTATGTAGCATATTTCATGCAAAAAGCCTTTGAGTCCTTCAGAATAATATAGGTATTAATATACTTTTTAACAAGAAAACCTAATGTGATATGATGCAATCCCTTATACATTGCAAAAATAAATGGAGCAAATTCAAGCAAGGACATACTTTAAGAAATATGCTTCTACTTACAAATGGGTTGTTTAAGATTACATATTAGCCCTTTCTAATGTTTTTATGCTCCCTAATTTATTATAACCTATTTTATTTTCATTTCTGCCATGTTTTTAAAGGAAAAATTAAGTTATCTCACATTATATACTTTAATATTTTGCAGTTGAAAATGAAGATGAGGCTGAAAGGGTTCTTTTTTGCTATGGCTATGGTGCTAATGTTCCCACAACAGCCAAAAGACGACTAAAGCAAAGGTAAAATCAATATATATTTATTTTATTTTTCTACTCAAGCTGAATGTAATTACATTTGTGCTTTCTGATAATGTGCTGAGTTCAGTGACAAAGTCCTTTATTCTTACTCTGCATAAATATTAAATTTCTTACAAAATAAAACAGTAATAATCATGTATTTCATATATATTTAAATAAATTTAATGGTTTGTAGAATAGAAATGTACGTAAGAATTTCTGTAGAATTAGATTTGATGATGAGGACCTCATTTTTGTTTTCACATTAATTTCAGATGAGCTACAAATGCTTTGTATCAACAATATTCAGATTTAAATTAATTATGCTTCTTTTTGCTTTCTCTCATTTTTATTCACCTGCCTACATTCCTTGACATACACATTAGGGAGAGTGATAAGGGGAGTTAATGCATATATTGTGATTGAAACTATAAAAGGCTTTATGAAAACCAAGAGAATATTTGGAAGATCCACTAATTATCTTGTGAGATACTGCTTAAAAGTACATTCAGCCCTCTATATCCATGGGTTTCACATGTACGAATTCAACCAACCGCTCATCAAAAATATTTGAGAAAAGAATGGATGATTGCATCTATGCTGAATGTGTGCAGACTGTTTTTCTTGTCATTATTCTGTAACACAATACAGTTATTCACATAGCATTTACATTTTGTTAGGTATGATAAGTAATCTAGAGATGATTTAAAGTATATGGGAGGATATACATAGGTTATATGCAAATATTATACCAATTGTATGTAAAGGACTTGAACACTCATGGATTTTGGTATCCACAGTAGGTAGGGAGTGTACACTGGAACCAGTAATCCCATGGATAGCAACAGACAACTGTATACTAACAGGAAATTGTACCTACATTAATCGGGTTTCCAGTTGACCTGCCTGATTTTTATTCTTAACTCCTCTCTTGCACCAAAATGTATCCTACTTTGCAAAAACATCTCACTGCCCCATTCACTACCACATCAAATCCATCAAATCTGAATATTTCTTTCAGACTTCCAAGCTCCTCCATAATGTAGCTCTACCTCTCCAGCCTTATTTGCATCTCTACCCAAAATGCAGTGGATATACCTATTTCTCTGCCTATAAAACATCTGTTTTCTCTGTACCACACAGTAGAGCATTTCTCTTATCTCATTAGCTGTCATTTCCTGTATAATTTACCCATGTAGATGGAAAGTTCTTCGAGGTCAGCAACTACTTTTTTTATTTTTTATTTTTTATTTTTTTTATTTTTTTTTTTATTTTTTTATTTTTTATTTTTTTTTTTTGAGGTGGAGTCTTGCTCTGTCGCCCGGACTGGAGTGCAGTGGCCGGATCTCAGCTCACTGCAAGCTCCGCCTCCCGGGTTTATGCCATTCTCCTGCCTCAGCCTCCCGAGTAGCTGGGACTACAGGCGCCCGCCACCTCGCCCGGCTAGTTTTTTGTATTTTTTAGTAGAGATGGGGTTTCACCGTGTTAGCCAGGATGGTCTCGATCTCCTGACCTCGTGATCCGCCCGTCTCGGCCTCCCAAAGTGCTGGGATTACAGGCTTGAGCCACCGTATTTTTTATTTTTTTTGAGACAGAGTCTCACTCTGTCACCCAGGCCTGGATTGCAGTAACACAGTCTCAGCTCACTGCAACCTCCACCTCCCGGGTTCAAGCAATTCTCCTGCCTCAGTCTCCCAAGTAGCTAGGACTACAGGCATGCACCACCACACTCTGCTAATTTTTGTATTTTTAGTAGAAACGGGGTTTCATCGTGTTGACCAGGCTGGTCTTGAACTGGCCTTGGCCTCAAGTGATCCACCTGCCTCAGCCTTCCAAAGTGCTGGAAACACAGGAGTGATTCACCACACCTGGTCTAGCAACTACATCTTTGTTGTTGTTGTTGTTGTTGTTGTTGTTGTTGTTGTTTTTGAGACAGAGTCTCACTGTGTCTCCCAGGCTAGAGTGTAGTGGCACGATCTCAGCTTGCTGCAACTTTCACCTCCCGGGTTCAAGGAATTCTCCTGTCTTAGACTCCCAAGTAGCTGGGATTATAGGCATGTGTCGCCATGCCTGGCTAATTTTTGTATTTTTAGTAAAGACAGGGTTTCACCATATTAGCCAGGCTGGTCTCAATCTCCTGACCTCAAGTGATCCACCCGCCTTGACCTCCCAAAGTGCTGGGATTACAGGCATGAGCTACCACGCCCTGCCAGCTACATCTTACTCTTGTTTATTTTTCACTTTCTCTATCTAGCTCAGTGCAGGATACCTAGGAAAATTGTTTCTTCATCAAAGCATTTGAGAATGCAAAGTTGCTTTTTTTATATGAACTGATTTAGACATTTAGAGACACTAAGAAAATGACTAATATATACACTAAGAAAATGACTCAGAAAATAGAATGTCTGTATGGCTATCTAAAATGATGTATCCTCATTAATATAGTGTTGAATGAAAAAAAAATAAAGTGATGTAGGATATAGACCACTTTATAGAAAGCAAGAAAGGAAAGCAAGTTCTAAGCCGTGCTTAGAACTTATGGCTCTTACCAGTTAAACTAAATATATGCCAAATTTTGATCAAGGCTAGATGAATAGAAAGTATCAATTTGTAGCTGGAATGTTTAATTCTGTCTGGTGAGGATTCAGATATTTCAGAATTATGTATTATTTTTTAAAAAATCAATCCCATCCCCATTTCCTCCAAAAGTCACAACAGGTAGCCTAGGTTATTTTGTAATTTTCAGCGTATCTGTTTCTTAGTCCAATGTTGCCTAAGGAAGAATAGAACATAGTTTTGTGGGTTAGAAACTTATCAGTGGTAAATGACAGTTAAAATACTAAAACTTGAAATTTAAAGGGAAAGGTCACATTCTCTTCTCTATTTTGGCTTCTGAATCCTTCAAAAGAATCTTCGTTACAAGAATAAATGGGGCTGGGTGCAGTGACTCACACCTGTATTCCCAACACTTTGGGAGGCCAATACAGGCAGATTGCTTGAGTCCAGGAGTTTGAGAACAGCCTGGGCAACATGGCGAAACCCCATCTCTACAAAAAATGCAAAATTTAGCCAGGCCTGGGGACACGTGCCTATAGTCCCAGCTACCCTACTCAGGAGGCTGAGGTGAGAGGATTACCTGAGCCCAGGAGGTCAAGGCCGCAGTGAACCGTGATTGTCCCCCTACACTTCAGCTTAGATAGCAGAGTGAGACCTTGTCTCCAAAAAGAAAAAAGAAAAAAAGAAAAGAAAGAATTCTACTGTTAGAAGTTCGCTTTTCTTAGCCCAAAATACTGAGTTTTTTCAAAATTGCAAGCGATTATTGCTGTTGCACCTTACTATTTTTTGAAGAATTTTTTAAAATAGAGGTTGGTTTTTAATATTTAAAGTGAGGATTTAAGGAACCACAACTGATTCATACTCAAAATAACGTTAACTGTCCAAATATCCTAGAGATTCTATCACTGAGCTATCTATGTGCCTTGAACATGTGCCTAATGGGTATGCTATTAATATCTCCTGCCAGCTGGTGCCAGGCATTCTTCTCATGGTGAGCCAGAGGGTTATTTTGAGGAAGTGCTTCTCAGGTCATCTAAGCTGAATGACGGGAAAGTAAGGCTAGATATCCAAAGAGAACATTTATGCATTCCTTCATGCATTCAACAACTTTTATTGAGTGCTTACTGTATGCACAAAATCGATCAGTGGCACTAAAGATCCCAGGTTAGGGTCTGACACATTTCTGAAGTTTGCAAAGTCCACATTTGAGATCATAATGGATATTTGTGAAAAAGGCAGTGGCTTTGTGCTCTTTTTATGTTTATTTAAGATGAAAGCATTATAACCTTTGAGAGAATTATATTTAATCTTTCACATTTGAAATTAAAGGATTGGAGCCAGACGTGCTGGCATGCACCTGCAATCCCAGCTTCTGGGAAGCCTGGGGCAGAAGGATCACTCGAGACTAGCAGTTTGAAGCTGTAGTACACTGTAATTGCACCTGTGACTAGCCACTGCATTCCAGTCTGGGCAACATAGAGAGACTCCCATCTCTCAAAAAAAGAAAAGAAAAAAATCAGTGGAAACTTAAGGTGAATGATAAAACAACTCAGTCAGAATAGTAAATGAAATATATGCAAAATAAAGTTTTCATTGTACATCAGCCTATACCAAAATATATTAAAGTTTCAAAAGAACTTATTTTCCAACTACTACACAATAGATTCCATTCATATTAAATTTGATTTAAAATCTTATATATTGAACAACCAGAATTAGATATTTTAGGGTAACATTTTATTGAAAGGAGGTTTCTGATTTGTTATAACAGTAATGTTTATTTTATTTTATTTTTATTTTTTTGAAGTTGGAGTCTCACTCACTCTGTCACCCAGGCTGGAGTGCAGTGGCATGATCTTGGTTCACTACAACCTCCGCCTCCCAGGTTCAAGCAATTCTTCTGCCTCAGCCTCCCAAGTAGCTGGGACTACAGGCACACACCACCACGCCTGGCTAATTGTTTGTATTTTAGTAGAGGCAGGGTTTCACCGTGTTGCCCAGGCTGGTCTCAAGTGATCTCAAACTCCTAAACTCAGGCAATCGGCCCACCTCAGCCTCCTAAAGTACAAGGATTATAGGCATGAGCCACCACGCCCAGCCATGTTTATTTTATAAAATTGGAAAATTACTGGTAATCCTACTATCCAAAATAACCACTCAGAAATGTACACAGATTTATATACTTTCTTACTTATTTAGGATATTATTGCTTGTAATTTAATGGTTTAATTTATTATCATAGAATTCCATTCTAAACATTTTCTTATGTCATTGTGTATTCTTCAGAAAGGTCATTTTTAATGGTTATCCAAAACATTACTTTTTAGGACTTCTGTTTTTGAGTGCTATATTTTGATTAATAAATTGTATAGTTACTGAAAATTATCATTAGTTGCCGATTGCAACCCAGGCAGTACCACAAAATTAAAAATGAGAAAATGGATTTGAAGTGCCTGACCGATGTGATCTTAAAGTAAATTACATAGTTAATCTTAGAGGAAAAGCCAGGGTTCTGAAATCTTTTACTGGGCACAATCTGAGTTTTCATGTAAGACAATATTGTTTTAAAATTGTACAGAAACCTCTTGATATAATTAGTAGGGATACCCCTCAAACATGAAACTTTCTTTAATATTAGTCCGTTTTTAAGAATCACACTCTGTTACCCAGGTTGGAATGCAGTTGTGTCATCATAGCTCACTCTTATCTCAAACTCCTGGGCTGAAGCGATTCTTTTTCCTACCCTCTTGAGTAGCTGGGCACCCCATACCTAGCTAATTTCTTTATTTTTTATTTTTTGTAGAGATAGGGTATTGCTGTGTTGCCCAGGCTGTTCTTGAACTCCTGGCCTCAAGCAATCATCCCACCTCAGCCTCCAGAAGTCCTGGAATTACAGGCTTGAGTCACCACACCCAGCCTATTTTTTTAAAACTCTTTCTGGGACACAATTATAGAAAGTTACAAGGACTTATACAATTAAAGTAGATTAAAATAAAATGGGCTCTCCTTGACTAAACTTGAAAATCTGAAGTAATGTTTTCCTTTCTGTTGGGATGGTTTTGAAAATAGCGAACAAGATTTTCTGGTTACATGTTTTGGTTATGCCCTTTAACCTGCCACACTAAATGGTAACACCCAGGCACTAACGTGGTCTTTGTATATGCCTCTGTGTTTTGGCTAATCTGAATGTGGAAACTGTTCTAGTGTTCTTAAACCTTTCAAATTGTAAGATTTACTGCATACTGTAGTTTCTCTAGTTTTATAAAAAGCTTTAAGCTAAAACTTTCACAGTTTACTGAGCTTCATAAAAAAACAAATAAAGCAGAGGAAAGTAACAAAATTTTGTGTATGATAAACATGTTTTCCTTTCCTTTATTCTCATATATATGAGTTCTCATTTTTGTCCTTGGGAAAAGTTGTACTCATTTCATTTGGGATGGCTTTAGGAATAGTTCTTTAAAAAGTTGCTACTATTCTATTCCTGACAAATTTGGAAGTGTAAGCCTATAGAAGAAACTAGAAAAAGTCTCATATAACTACAGATAATCAGCATGAGATCACTATTTAGTCCTCAGTCATTTCCAGCTGAGCAGGTAGTATAAGGACCAACCTTAAGCTTTTTGAAAGTGGGATCCTTCTGGCACATGTCCCCTTCTTTACAACCATCTTCCATGCCGTGCTAGTAGAGATAGAACTCTGATCTACTGAAACTGAGAAGGACCAAATAACTAATAATCATGCCTCACATATTCTTGTTCATTTGGAGTTTTGGTAATAGTAAGACACCATACCAGTATGAAGAACCCAGAACAGAGCATCAGCCCTCCATTGTGCTTTGATATCTCAGATATAAACAAAACTCTGCCATGTCCACATTGGCTAAGCTAAAAATGTTAGGAAATTGTATGTAGTAATCAGAAATACAGACTACCATGGACAGAACCAAGACCAATAACGTATATTTGGCATCAAGAAGTGCTAAGAGAGCTAAAATGTAACCCTTAGGGAATACTAATTTGACCAAGAAACAGGTGAAATTTTTGTTTAATATTTAGGTGTACAACCAATATACTGATGATGTTAGTTTCTAGATGATATCAAAGTTAATCTTGGTATAAGTGAAAATCACATGGCAATTAATGTATTAATAATTACAAAGAAGTATTGTACCTACTTAAGTGTCCCAGTAGATAGCATTGCTTTCTTGAGAAATTCAGTACATTCTATACCAAAAAAAAAATAGCCTTTAGCAAGAGTCATTTTTCCTGACTTATTCATAGTTATTCTTCTTAAAGATCTTAGCGGGGCCAGGCACGGTGGTTCACACCTATAATCCCAGCACTTAGGGATACTGAGGCAGGTGAATCACCTGAGGTCAGGAGTTCAAGACCAGCCTGGCCAACAAGGCGAAACCCCATCTCTACTAAAAAGACAAAAATTAGCTGCATGGTGATGGGCACCTGTAATCCCAGCTACTCCGGAGGCTGAGGCAGGAGAATCACTTGAACCCAGGAGGCAGAGGTTGCAGTGAGCCCAGGTCATGCCATTGCACTCCAGCCTGGGTGACAAGAGCAAAACTCTGACTCAAAAGATTTAAAAAGATGAAGATCTTAGGACTTGTTTTCATTGTATGTTCATTGTGTTAAGGAAGCATAAACTCAGCTGTAGTTAAGCAGTTCTTCATGTCTTGTTTTGAATTTCATTTAAACACTCTTCTTTCTTCCCACTTGTAAGATCCCAGACTTCTAAAGAGGATCCACCTATAGCACCAAATCACTCACCAAAGCAATATGCCCACTTAAAGTTTTAGAAGGTTGAATATAGAAGTGGTGAATTGGTATCTAAGACATTTGCCTTCTTATTAACTTTATGCACTTTTTAATTGCTAGTTCAATGCTTAATACTGAGCATTAGTTGCATTTTATTGTTTTTCTTTAATTGCCCATTATTAGCTATAGGTGTACCTTAATGTTGAGGTGCTGCAACCTCGGAATGTGGTTTCTAACAATGTGTTCATTTGAACAAAATGCACTTACAACAAAATCAGTCAGGAGGTATTTATGGCTGTACACATGTCTCACGCCTATAATCCCAGCACTGTAGGCGGCTGAGGTGGGAGAATCACCCGAACCCAGGAGTTGGAGACTAGCCTGGGTAACAACGTGAGACACAGCCTCTACAGAAATTTTAAAAATGAGCCAATCATCCTAATGCACCTGTGATTCCAGCTATGTGGGAGGCTGAGCTGGGTCACTTGAGCCCAGGAGGTCAAGGCTGCAGTAGCCATGTTTGCACCACTGCACTCTAGCCTGGGCAATAGAGTGAGACCCTGCCAAAAAAAAAAGAAGATTTATTAAGTACCCACTCTGATCAGCTCTATAGTTAGGTACCACAGGGGATAAGACTCCTGTCATTTTATGAGTTGCATCTGTTTAGGGAGAAATGATTAACATACATGAAAGAATATATAAACTTTAGTACCATATCATATGTTGGGCTAGGCTGTGTCAGTCAGAGGAATAGAGATCAGTAAAGGCTGGCACAGTCAGAAATGGAGGAAGTGGAACTCAAAGGGAGCCTTTAAAGAAAATCTTCAGACTGGAGGACCAACAAAAGGCAGTGAAAGGAATACAGAAAACATGTTTCTGAGACATTAAGTAGAGTAGACATCAATGGCAAATAAGGTTGGTTCCAGTGAGATTATAGAGGGCCTTGATATTTTTAAATAATTTAGAGATATGTAATCCCAGCACTTTGGGAGGCCGAGACGGGCGGATCACGAGGTCAGGAGATCGAGACCATCCCGGCCAACACGGTGAAACCCCGTTTCTACTAAAAAATACAAAAAACTAGCCGGGCGAGGTGGCGGGCGCCTGTAGTCCCAGCTACTCCGGAGGCTGAGGCGGGAGAATGGCGTAAACCCGGGAGGCGGAGCTTGCAGTGAGCTGAGATCCGGCCACTGCACTCCAGCCTGGGCAACAGAGCGAGACTCCGTCTCAAAAAAAAAAAAAAATTTAGAGATAGAGTAAAACTAACCATGAAGGTCAGATTTGAAAGCAGATGGGAAAAGGATATAAGGATATAGACATCAGTTCGCTATGTAAAAAATACAGATGTCTGACAAACATATGAGACAATGCTTCACCTCATAAATAAATAAATTTAATTTAAAGCAGGATTTTATGTTTATAAAGTTAGTAAAACTTCCAAAGATTGACAGTGCTCCATATTGGTTGGATTATGAAGAAACAGGAGGTATGAGTGAACGTTCATTCCTTCAATAGATAATTTCTAAATACCTCCTTTGTACCAAGTATTTATTGTTGAACTGTTACAGTTTTTTATATTTTCTGGATTCAAGTTTCTTAACTGATATGTGATAAGAAATTTTTTCTTCCATTCTGCAGATTGTCTTTTCACTGTCTTTTTTCCTTTTTTCTTTCTCTCTTTTGTTTTTTTGTTTTGTTTTGTTTTGTTTTTTTGCGACAGAGTCTCACTCTATTGCCCAGGCTGGAGTGCAGTGGCGCCATCTCAGCTCACTGCAAGCTCCGCCTCCCAGGTTCAAGTGATTCTCCTGCCCCAGCCTCCCGAGTAGCTGGGATTACAGGCGCCTGCCACCACGCCCAGCTAATTTTTGTATTTTTAGTAGAGACGGGGTTTCACCATGTTGGCCAGGCTGGTCTCAAACTCCTGACCTCAAGTGATCTGCCCATCTCGGCCTCCCAAAGTGCTGGGATTATAGGCGTGAACCACCGCACTCATCCCTTTTTTCCTTTTTCATGACAAAACTGAAATTGTTAAAATATTTTTACTTTCTTAATGGTGCATTTTGAGGCCCAGAATTTTTAAATTTTGATGCAGTCCAGTTTATCCAGTTTTTTTTTTATTAGTTATGCTTTTGCTGCCCTGAGAAACCTTTGCTAAATCTAAGTTTGCAAAGATGTACTCATATGTTTTCTTCTAAAAGTTTATAGTTTTATCGTCTGTATTTAGGTCTTTGATCCATTTTAGTTAATTTTTTTGTATCATATGAGGTAAGGGCTTTGCACTGTTTATTAATGTGGCTACTAGAAAATTTTAAATTACATGTGAGGCTTGCATTATATTTCCATTGGACAAAGCTGACCTAGACCAGTGGTCTCCAAACTTTTTGATACAAATCTTTATTAGGAAAAAACTTGAGTACACACTCAGCAATATGTCTATATGTATTCATATTTATTTATAGATTATGTATGCATGTGCTATCATATGAATAGCAGGTACCTAATGATATAAAACCTACACAGAAAATGAAAACTTAAGATAATTTAACATTAAAATAAATGTAAGTAAAAATTCCCACAGTTCAACAAATAATTTTGCACATAACTACTTTTAAAGACCACTGATCTAGATTATGATCATAACCTCCTAAATGACTGTAGTCTTATTCCTTCTGCAGACCATCCTGCACACTGCTGATAGAGTACTCTGTCTCAAGTGTGGACCAAATCATGTTATGCCTAACCAACTTCAGGATAAAATGCAAACATACGAGGCTTTTCATAACATATCTCTGCCTATATCTCTCCAGCTTCAACCCTCACCATGCACCAGATATTATTGATCTATACTATACTACTTAGAATTTTCCCTAGCACTTCATCCTCTACATATGCATTTCCCTCTACCTAAAATGCTGTTTCTCTGCTTCTTCACCAGATTAGTTAGTATTAGTTTTTATTCCTTAGTGGTATGCCATTTCTTAGCATTTAACATACTACAGTAATTTTTAAATTTGCCTAGATGTTCCCAGTAGATATTAGGTATTCTCAGTGCCTCTGCAGATTATAGGTTTTTAATACATGTTTCTTAAAAGGAAGTGTTCATGAGTATTTCTCTTTTCTTTTTTTTTCTTTTTTGAGACGGAGTCTTGCTCTGTCGCCCAGGCTGGAGTGCAGTGGCCGGATCTCAGCTCACTGCAAGCTCTGTCTCCCGGGTTTACGCCATTCTCTCGCCTCAGCCTCCCGAGTAGCTGGGACTACAGGCACCCGCAACCTCACCCGGCTAATTTTTTGTATTTTTTTAGTAGAGACGGGGTTTCACCGTGTTAGCCAGGATGGTCTCGATCTCCTGACCTGGGGATTCGGCCGTCTCGGCCTCCCAAAGTGCTGGGATTACAGGCTTGAGCCACCGCACCCGGCCTCATGAGTATTTTTCAAATGAATTAATGAGTGTGTTTCTTCTGATTATCACCCTGCTTTTTTTTTTTTTTTTTTATTATACTTTAAGTTCTAGGGTACATGTGCATAACGTGCAGGTTTGTTACATATGTATACTTGTGCCATGTTGGTGTGCTGCACCCATCAACTCGTCAGCACCCATCAATTCGTCATTTATATCAGGTATAACTCCCAATGCAATCCCTTCCCCCTACCCCCCCATGATAGGCCCCGATGTGTGATGTTCCCCTTCCCGAGTCCAAGTGATGTCATTGTTCAGTTCCCGCCTATGAGTGAGAACATGCGGTGTTTGGTTTTCTGTTCTTGTGATAGTTTGCTAAGAATGATGGTTTCCAGCTGCATCCATGTCCCTACAAAGGACGCAAACTCATCCTTTTTTATGGCTGCATAATATTCCATGGTGCATATGTGCCACATTTTCTTAATCCAGTCTGTCACAGATGGACATTTGGGTTGATTCCAAGACTTTGCTATCGTGAATAGTGCTGCAGTAAACATACGTGTGCATGTGTCTTTATAGCAGCATGATTTATAATCCTTTGGGTATATACCCAGTAGTGGGATGGCTGAGTCATATGATTCATCTAGATCTAGATCCTTGAGGAATCGCCATACTGTTTTCCATAATGGTTGAACTAGTTACAATCCCACCAACAGTGTAAAAGTGTTCCTATTTCTCCACATCCTCTCCAGCACCTGTTGTTTCCTGACTTTTTAATGATTGCCATTCTAACTGGTGTGAGATGGTATCTCATTGTGGTTTTGATTTGCATTTCTCTGATGGCCAGTGATGATCAGCATTTTTTCATGTGTCTGTTGGCTGTATGAATGTCTTCTTTTGAGAAATGTCTGTTCATATCCTTTCCCCACTTTTGGATGGGGTTGTTTGTTTTTTTCTTGTATATTTGTTTGAGTTCTTTGTAGATTCTGGATATTAGCCCTTTGTCAGATGAGTAGATTGCAAAAATTTTCTCCCATTCTGTAGGTTGCCTGTTCACTCTGATGGTAGTTTCTTTTGCTGTGCAGAAGCTCTTTAGTTTAATGAGATCCCATTTGTCAATTTTGGCTTTTGTTGCCGTTGCTTTTGGTGTTTTAGACATGAAGTCCTTGCCCATGCCTATGTCCTGAATGGTACTACCTAGGTTTTCTTCTAGGGTTTTCACGGTATTAGGTCTAACATTTAAGTCTCTAATCCATCTTGAATTAATCTTCATATAACGAGTAAGGAAAGGATCCAGTTTCAGCTTTCTACTTATGGCTAGCCAATTTTCCCAGCACCATTTATTAAATAGGGAGTCCTTTCCCCATTTCTTGTTTCTCTCAGGTTTGTCATAGATCACATGGCTGTAGATGTGTGGTATTATTTCTGAGGACTCTGTTCTGTTCCATTGGTCTATATCTCTGTTTTGGTACCAGTACCATGCTGTTTTGGTTACTGTAGCCTTGTAGTATAGTTTGAAGTCAGGTAGCGTGATGCCTCCAGCTTTGTTCTTTTGACTTAGGATTGTCTTGGCAATGCGGGCTCTTTTTTGGTTCCATATGAACTTTAAAGCCGTTTTTTCCAATTCTGTGAAGAAACTCATTGGTAGCTTGATGGGGATGGCATTGAATCTATAAATAACTTTGGGCAGTCTGGCCATTTTCATGATATTGATTCTTTCTATCCATGAGCATGGTATGTTCTTCCATTTGTTAGTGTCCTCCTTTATTTCACTGAGGAGTGGTTTGTAGTTCTCCTTGAAGAGGTCCTTTACATCCCTTGTAAGTTGGATTCCTAGGTATTTTATTCTCTCTGAAACAATTGTGAATGGAAGTTCATTCATGATTTGGCTCTCTGTTTGTTACTGGTGTATAAGAATGCTTGTGATTTTTGCACATTAATTTTGTATCCTGAGACTTTCCTGAAGTTGCTTATCAGCTTAAGGAGATTTTGGGCTGAGACAATGGGGTTTTCTAAATATACAATCATGTCATCTGCAAACAGGGACAATTTGACTTCTTCTTTACCTAACTGGATACGCTTTATTTCTTTCGCTTGCCTGATTGCCCTAGCCAGAACTTCCAACACTATGTTGAATAGGAGTGGTGAGAGAGGGCATCCCTGTCTTGTGCCAGTTTTCAAAGGGAATTTTTCCAGTTTTTGCCCATTCAGTATGATATTGGCTGTGGGTTTGTCATAAATAGCTCTTATTATTTTGAGGTACGTTCCATCAATACCGAATTTATTGAGCGTTTTTAGGATGAAGGGCTGTTGAATTTTGTCAAAAGCCTTTTCTGCATCCATTGAGATAATCATGTGGTTCTTGTCTTTGGTTCTGTTTATATGCTGGATTACATTTATTCATTTGCGAATGTTGAACCAGCCTTGCACCCCAGGGATGAAGCCCACTTGATCATGGTGGATAAGCTTTTTGATGTGCTGCTGAATCCGGTTTGCCAGTATTTTATTGAGGATTTTTGCATCAATGTTCATCAGGGATATTGGTCTAAAATTTTCTTTTTTTTGTTGTGTCTCTGCCAGGCTTTGGTATCAGGATGATGTTAGCCTCATAAAATGAGTTAGGGAGGATTCCTTCTTTTTCAATTGATTGGAATAGTTTCAGAAGGAATGGTACCAGCTCCTCTTTGTACCTCTGGTAGAATTCAGCTGTGAATCCATCTGGTCCTGGACTTTTTTTGGTTGGTAGGCTATTAATTATTGCCTCAATTTCAGAGCCTGCTATTGGTCTATTCAGGGATTCAACTTCTTCCTGGTTTAGTCTTGGAAGAGTGTAAGTGTCCAGGAAATTATCCATTTCTTCTAGATTTTCTAGTTGATTTGCATAGAGGTGTTTATAGTATTCTCTGATGGTAGTTTGTATTTCTGTGGGGTCGGTGGTGATATACCCTTTATCATTTTTAATTGCGTCTATTTGATTCTTCTCTCTTTTCTTCTTTATTAGTCTTGCTAGCGGTCTGTCAATTTTGTTGATCTTTTCAAAAAACCAACTTCTAGATTCATTGATTTTTTTGGAGGGTTTTTTGTGTCTCTATCTCCTTCAGTTCTGCTCTGATCTTAGTTATTTCTTGCCTTCTGCTAGCTTTTGAATGTGTTTGCTCTTGCTTCTCCAGTTCTTTTAATTGTGATGTTAAAGTGTCAATTTTAGATCTTTCCAGCTTTCTCTTGTGGGCATTTAGTGCTATAAATTTCCCTCTACACACTGCTTTAAATGTGTCCCAGAGATTCTGGTATGTTGTATCTTTGTTCTCATTGGTTTCAAAGAACATCTTTATTTCTGCTTTCATTTCGTTATGTACCCAGTAGTCATTCAGGAGCAGGTTGTTCAGTTTCCATGTAGTTGAGCGGTTTTGATTGAGTTTCTTAGTCCTGAGTTCTAGTTTGATTGCACTGTGGTCTGAGAGACAGTTTGTTATAATTTCTGTTCTTTTACATTTGCTAAGGAGTGCTTTACTTCCAATTATGTGGTCAATTTTGGAATAAGTGCGATGTGGTGCTGAGAAGAATGTATATTCTGTTGATTTGGGGTGGAGAGTTCTATAGATGTCTATTAGGTCCGCTTGGTGCAGAGATGAGTTCAATTCCTGGATATCCTTGTTAACTTTCTGTCTCGTTGATCTGTCTAATGTTGACAGTGGAGTGTTGAAGTCTCCCATTATTATTGTATGGGAGTCTAAGTCTCTTTGTAAGTCTCTAAGGACTTGCTTTATGAATCTGGGTGCTCCTGTATTGGGTGCATATATATTTAGGATAGTTAGCTCTTCCTGTTGAATTGATCCCTTTACCATTATGTAATGGCCTTCTTTGTCTCTTTTGATCTTTGATGGTTTAAAGTCTATTTTATCAGAGACTAGGATTGCAACCCCTGCTTTTTTTTGTTCTCCATTTGCTTGGTGGATCTTCCTCCATCCCTTTATTTTGAGCCTATGTATGTCTCTGCATGTGAGATGGGTCTCCTGAATACAGCAGACTGATTTATCCAGTTTGCCAGTCTGTGTCTTTTAATTGGAGCATTTAGTCCATTAACATTTAAGGTTAATATTGTTATGTGTGAACTTGATCCTGTCATTATGATATTAACTGGTTATTTTGCTCGTTAGTTGATGCAGTTTCTTCCTAGCCTCTGTGGTCTTTACATTTTGGCATGTTTCTGCAATGGCTGGTACCGGTTGTTCCTTTCCATGTTTAGGGCTTCCTTCAGGGTCTCTTGTAAGGCAGGCCTGGTGCTGACAAAATCTCTAAGCATTTGCTTATCTGTAAAGGATCTTATTTCTCCTTCACTGATGAAACTTAGTTTGGCTGGATATGAAATTCTGGATTGAAAATTCTTTTCTTTAAGAATGTTGAATATTGGCCCCCACTCTCTTCTGGCTTGTAGAGTTTCTGCCGAGAGATCTGCTGTTAGTCTGATGGGCTTCCCTTTGTGGGTAACCCGACCTTTCTCTCTGGCTGCCCTTAAGATTTTTTCCTTCATTTCAACTTTGGTGAATCTGGCAATTATGTGTCTTGGAGTTGCTCTTCTCGAGGAGTATCTTTGTGGCGTTCTCTGTATTTCCTGAATTTGAATGTTGGCCTGCCCTAGTAGGTTGGGGAGGTTCTCCTGGATGATATCCTGAAGAGTGTTTTCCAACTTGGTTCCATTTTCCCCCTCACTTTCAGGCACCCCAATCAGACATAGATTTGGTCTTTTTACATAATCCCATACTTCTTTCAGGCTTTGTTCATTTCTTTTTCTTCTTTTTTCTTTTGGTTTCTCTTCTCGCTTCATTTCATTCATTTGATCCCATTTGCTGATACTCTTTCTTCCAGTTGATCAAGTCAGTTACTGAAGCTTGTGCATTTGTCACGTATTTCTCGTGTCATGGTTTTCATCTCTGTCATTTCATTTATGACCTTCTCTGCATTAATTAGTCTAGCTATCAATTCTTCCACTCTTTTTTCAAGATTTTTAGTTTCTTTGTGCTGGGTACGTAATTCCTCCTTTAGCTCTGAGAAGTTTGATGGACTGAAGCCTTCTTCTCTCATCTCGTCAAAGTCATTCTCTGACCAGCTTTGATCTGTTGCTGGCGATGAGCTGCGCTCCTTTGCAGGGGGAGATGTGCTCTTATTTTTTGAATTTCCAGCTTTTCTGCCCTGCTTCTTCCCCATCTTTGTGGTTTTATCTGCTTCTGGTCTTTGATGATGGTGACATACTGCTGGGGTTTTGGTATAGGTGTTCTTCCTGTTTGATAGTTTTCCTTCTAATAGTCAGAACCCTCAGCTGTAGGTCTGTTGGAGATTGCTTGAGGTCCACTTCAGACCCTGTTTGCCTGGGTATCAGCAGCAGAGGTTGCAGAAGGTAGAATATTGCTGAACAGCGAGTGTACCACCTGTCTGATTCTTACTTTGGAAGCTTCCTCTCAGGGGTGTACTCCACCCTGTGAAGTGTGGGGTGTCATACTGCCCCTAATGGGGGATGTCTCCCAGTTAGGCTACTCAGGGGTCAGGGACCCACTTGAGCAGGCAGTCTGTCCCTTCTCAGATCTCAACCTCCGTGTTGGGAGATCCACTGCTCTCTTCAAAGCTGTCAGACAGAGTCGTTCGGGTCTGCACAGGCCTCTGCTGCTTCCCCTGTTGTTTTTTAGCTGTGCCCTGTCCCCAGAGGTGGAGTCTACAGAGACAGGCAGGTTTCCTTGAGCTGCTGTGAGCTCCACCCAGTTCAAGCTTCCCAGCGGCTTTGTTTACCTACTTAAGCCTCAGCAATGGCGGGCACCCCTCCCCCAGCCTCGCTGCTACCTTGTGGTTAGATCACAGACTGCTGTGCTAGCAATGAGGGAGGCTCCGTGGCCGTGGGACCCTCCTGGCCAGGTCTGGGGTATATTCTCCTGGTGTGCCCGTTTGCTTAAAGCGCAGTATTGGGGTGGGAATTACCCGATTTTCCAGGTGTTGTGTGTCTCAGTTCGCCTGGCTAGGAAAAGGGATTTTCTTCCCCCTTGCACTTCCCAGGTGAGGCAATGCCTCCCCCTGCTTCAGCTCTCGCTGGTCGGGCTGCAGCAGCTGACCAGGACCGATTGTCCGGCACTCCCCTGTGAGATGACCCCAGTACCTCAGTTGAAAATGCAGAAATCACCGGTCTTCTGTGTCGCTCGTGCTGGGAGTTGGAAACTGGAGCTGTTCCTATTTGGCCATCTTCATCACCCTGCTTTTCTGTAGTCATTGATGTTCATCACCAAGAAAAAAATTAGTAATTTCCTTTATTTATTTATTTATTTTAAACAGAGTCTCACTCGGTTGCTAGACTGGAGTGCAGTGGCACGATCTTGGCTCACTGCTTACTGCAACCACTGCCTTCCAGGTTCAATAGATGCTTGTGCCTCAGTGTTCCAAGTAGCTGGGATTAAAGACATGTGCCACCACACCCAGATAATTTTTGTGTTGTTGGTAGAGATGGGGTTTTGCCATGTTGGCCAGGCTGGTCTCAAACTTCTGGCCTCAAGTGATCTGCTTGCCTTGGCCTAATATTTTTTACTGTTTTTGTTTTACTGTAAGTATTATAATGATGAAAACAATTATATTTCTTGTTTCTGCTGTGTTCTTTTGCTTAAATTTATCTTTTTTATATTTCTTTTCGTTAAATCTTAATGTAATCTCTTATATCCTTAATATAATCTTAATAAATCTGACTATAATCTTTTAATGAAAGATTTTATATTATCTTTTATTCTTTTCTGTGTGTGTGTGTTTGTACTACATTAGTGGGCTAAATGGGTCTTTTAGGGCAACTGAGAACTTTAATACCATTTCTAATATATATATGAGGAAATGTGTTTTACTGTCCTTACAACTGACTTAGAGGTGAGTTTTTAAAATGTAAACCCCATATATACTGGAGACCAATTGTACCATGTTATCGTCTACATTATTATCATTATGCATCATAAATGACATCAACAATCATACTAATATGGTCTTTCCCATCACCATCAATTCTCAGAAAATTTTTCTCAGCAAAACTGTACTATAAACTAGTAATCAAAGCACTGTAGAGCATATTTGTGAGCAATCTGAAGATACCATAGATACTTTCCTTCTGTTTAGAGTTGATTTTCCTTACTTGGAATCCCCCACTCAAAATCAGGGAAATTCTTGTTTGAAGAAAGTAGTCCTGGTGTTAAGGCTTAAGCACTAGCATACCAAGAATTTCTTTTTTTTGAGACGAAGTCTCGCTGTTGTCCCCCAGGCTAGAGTGTGATGGCGCCATCTCGGCTCATTGCAACCTCCGCCTCCCAGGTTCAAGTGATTCTTCTGCCTCAGTCTCCTGAGTCGCTGGGATTACAGGTGCCTGCCATCATGCCCAGCTAATTTTTGTGTATTTAGCAGAAACGGGGTTTCACCTTGTTGGCCAGGCTGGTCTCAAACTCCTGGCCTCAGGTGATCCACCCGCCTCAACCTCCCAAAGTGCTGGGATTACAGGCGTGAGCCACCTCACCCAGCAAGAATTTCTTGAGTCAGTGTTTTATGACTTATATTTTTATTGGTCAGTGGTACCACCATATCTGTATAAGAACATTATGTAATTCCCAAACAAAATAAAAACACTCAAACCAAATGAACAATTTAATATTATTAAACTTGATGTCTTCAAATCATTATCTTCTTCAGATTGTTGGTAATATGTGACCTCTGCATCTCATTATTTTCTTGCATCTCTTTGTCTTCCATTTCATTCATTTGTAACTCTATTTCTGTGTAATTACATTTGATTGTGTTTATTGTTCTATATTGAGTATACACATACATGTTCTATACCTTCAACGTGTATTTATTGAAAAATTACCATGTTTAAGTGACCCTAGTGTGAAGTTCTATGGGAGATAGAAAGATGAAACAAGTTACATCTGACATATATGAAGGGTAAGAAAGAATAAAAATATGAATGAAGATAGCACTTAAGATTTTTTAATTAACCTAATAAAAATAGAGCTAATGATAAACTGATGCTTGCAAACATATAATAGAATCAACAGATTCAAAATACAAAATTCACATTAAGGCTTATTTTATTTGTAGAAATTTTGTTATTTTAGGATCAAATTAGAGAGAACTTGGTATATTTATATTGGGAAATGAAGAATGGTATTGTCATAAACTGTAAACTCCTTAAAAATGTAAAAACAGAGAAAGTAGATTAATGGTTCCCTAAGGTTGAATTTGAGGAGCAAAGGAGGAAGTTGGAATGTGGGGAGGATGGAGAGTGACTGGTAATGGACACAGAATTTCTTCTTGAGATAATGAAAATACTCTAAAATTATAGTGATAGTGGCACAACTTTAAATATACTAAAAAACATTGAATTGTACACTCTAAGTGGGTGAACTTTATGATATTTAAGTTGCATATCAGTAAAATTGTGTGTCAGTAAAGTTTTTCTTTAAAAAGAAAGTGGTTGTCAAAAAATTAGGACTGTATGCTTTTTCCATCTCTAATGCCAGTTGAAAGGATAGAATTTTAGATCTAAACAAGCAACTCAAATCACTATATAAACTTTTGCCAGAACATATCTTTTTTATTTGGTATGAGTTCTTAGAAATAGATGTTTAGGTTGATACCTAACACTATTTTATTATTATTATTATTATTATTATTATTATCATCATCATCATTATTTTTAGAGACATTTTAGGGTCTCACTGTGTCACCCCAGGCTGGATTGCAGTGGCACAATCCTAGCTCACTGTGACCTCAAACTCCTGGGCTCAAGTGGTCTCCCCATCTCAGCCTCCCAAGTAGCTGGGACCACAGGCATGCACCACTATGCCCAGCTAATTTTTATATTTTTTTATAGAGACACAGTCTCACCATGTTGCCCATACTGGTCTTGAACTCCTGGCCTCAAGTGATCCTCCTGCCTCAGCCTCCCAGAGTGCTGAGATTACAGGCATGAGCCACCGCACCTGGTCTTAACATTTTTTAGAGTGCTGTCTGCATTGCTTTATCTGATATTGGGGAATATTAAAATACAATAGAATTATTTCTGCCCTATGATTTTATTTAAACCACCGTTATCTTACTTTTTGTCATTATAAAACATTCCATCTAGGATTCCATGAATTCCACAATTCACAAATTAATAGGTTAACCTAGTATAAAACATGAAAATACAATAAATATGAAAATGTTAAGTTACTGGAAATGCAAAGAGGGTCTTTGGAGCAACATGTCTTCTCAAAATTATTAGCAGTTCTTTAAAGAAAGATGCCATTTCCTCCCACCATAGTTAGAAGGAATAGATTTTATTCTTATAATTGTTTCTTAAAAGTAGAATTGAGATGTTTCACATGTAATTTTAAATACTAAAGGTCAGTGCAATAACTTATGGTAATGCAGAGTATCAGAGAAAGTGATTTTTTTTTAGTACAGAAGCTTCGCCTTTACTATAGACATTCTCTAAGTTTTGTATATCTTTTTCATCTCTACTTTCAATTAAAAACCTCATTTTTGTTTTATATTATAACATGCGTTATGTTGTTTGAAGTAAACTCTGATACTTCTCAAAGTGATAAGCTAGTTATTGTTTATCATATTTCAACTAATTTTCTGATTTGTAATTGGAAAATATTTATAAAAGGGGAGACAAGCTGTAAATTGTTGTATTGTGGTCTTTTCAAGCAAGTATTGTAATGTTAACTCTCCACTTTTATAGCAAGGGCTAAAAACCGTTACTGCAGTAATCAGTATATCACGGTTATGTCATGGAGATTTTAATGTTGTTACTCTAATAATTCTGAGTTGTGGGGTATTGGTCTTCCACTACTGGTGCCTGAAAATATTATTTGACTCTATATTCTTTCTGTTAATATTTAAGTATAATTAGGAAATGATGTCTATTTTCAGGTACACAAACACATTTTGAATATTTTGGGCAGTATTTCACTTTTAAGCATTAATTTTCTCATTTCATTTGCCTAGTGTTCACTTGGCAAGAAGAGTGCTTCAGTTGGAAAAACAAAACTCACTGATTTTAAAAGACCTGGAACATCGAAAGGACCAAGTAACACAGCTTTCACAAGAGGTAAATAACTTAAACAAAAGAAACCCATATAAAGAATCACAGTATTCATTTTAATTCTTTGACTCTTTTGTTTATTTTTCTGAACAGTTTTACAATAAGCTGTTTGCTAGTACAAAATGATTTCACAATTTATGAAACTAACTGAATGTTAAGGCCATGTAAAACAACTTACACTGTATGGCAAAACTGAGAACAAAAGGAAGATTAAATGCCCAGACTAAGTATGACTGCAGACTAGACAGACAAAGCTTTGATTTCTGAGAATATCAACTGGTAAAACAAGTTTGGCAAACTTTGGTGACATTTTCAGTTTTTTACTAATAAATCATTTTTAAAATAGGATTTTAAAATAGAGGTTTTTTACCTCTGTGTTTAATGAAAAATCACTCCTCCTGTTAAATTTAACTTTGTTTACACTTAAAAAATCAGGTTCATATTGCTTCTTTTTCTTAGCCTTATGTCATTTAAACTCTGTAAATATATATGTATGCATTTTACATAGCATTTTTTTTTTTTTTTTTTTTTTTTTTTTTTTTCCTGAGACGGAGTCTCGCTCTGTCACCCGGGCTGGAGTGCAGTGGCCGGATCTCAGCTCACTGCAAGCTCCGCCTCCCGGGTTTACGCCATTCTCCTGCCTCAGCCTCCCAAGTTGCTGGGACTACAGGCGCCCGCCACCTCGCCCGGCTAGTTTTTTGTATTCTTAGTAGAAACGGGGTTTCACCGTGTTAGCCAGGATGGTCTCGATCTCCTGACCTTGTGATCCGCCCGTCTCGGCCTCCCAAAGTGCTGGGATTACAGGCTTGAGCAACCGCGCCCGGCCTACATAGCATTTTTAATCATCTTCTGATGTCAGGATCTAATTATATTTTTCCGTACTTTTGAAATTCGAGTCATAAAACAATTTAAACCTAAGGTACTGCTTCGCTAATATTCTTTTTATTTATTTAATATTCCTGAGTGTCAACGTAAGAAGTTGTTCTTTTTTCTGTCTTGTTGTTGTTGTTGTTGTTGTTGTTGTTGAGACAGGGTCTGGCTTTATCGCCCAGACTGAAGTTCAGTGGCATGATCACATTTCATTGCAACCTCCACCTCCCAGGGTCAAGTGCTCCTCCCACCCCAGCCTCCCGAGTAGCTGGGACTATAGCTATGCACTACCATGCTTGGCTAATTTTTGTATTTTTTTAGTGCAGTCAGGGTTTCACCATGTTGCCCAGGCTAGTCTTGAATTTCTGGGCTCAAGCAATCCACCTGCCTAGGGCTTCTGAAAGTACTGGGATTAGAGATGTGCCACTGCACCCAGCCAAGAAGTTAATATTTTAAAAGTTTTAAAAATGATTTATCTTATAATAAAGGGTTTTTTAAAGTCATACATTAAATAACATTAATATATGTCATGTATTACTTGTTTTCTTAAGGATCTGTTTATAATCTTTACGGTGTCTTTTAATACTATAACGTTGAAGGATCTTTATCCTCAAATTTCAAGACCAGAAATACTTCATTTTATTGCAGTGCCTGACACATAGTTAATGCTCGGGGTAGACACAGTGGTGTGTTGGTAAATGTTAACAACCAGCTTTCCACGAGGGATATGAGGGAGAGCTTCATTTGTAACATTGGCTTGTATCTGTTGTATAAATATTCCCACAATGACTAACTTCAGACTACCAACCTAAGGTTACTGAAGATGGAGTAAAGATTGTCAGCAGCATACCAGTACTTAATGTTTGCAACATACAGATACAACAGACATAGACTCAAGACTCAAGAGCACAGCAGACTCAAGAGCACAGATGATAGTAAAATAATTTTAAATTGACAAGTTTGATTGTTTTTACCTTTGTTTTTAATAAAATGTATTTTACTATAAATTTAAATAATTTAGTTTTTAATGCTAGTTGTGTTTGATAGCCAGCTCACAAAATCCCTAAAAATTTTCAAGATTCATTTGTACTTCATTCTTTTCATTGCTGAGTAATTTCTTTCTTTTTTTTTTTTTATTATACTTTAAGTTCTAGGGTACATATGCACAACGTGCAGGTTTGTTACATATATATACATGTGCCATGATGGTGTGCTGCACCCATTAACACATTGTTTACATTAGGTATATCTCCTAATGCCATCCCTCCCTCCTACCCCCTCCCCACAATAGGACCCAGTGTATGATGCTCCCCTTCCTGTGTTCAAGTGATCTCATTGTTCAATTCCCATCTATGAGTGAGAACATGCAGTATTTGGTTTTCTGTTCTTGCAATAGTTTGCTGAGAATGATGGTTTCCAGCTATATCCATGTCCCTACAAAGGACATGAACTCATCCTTTTTTATAGCTGCATAGTATTCCATGGTGTATGTGTGCCACATTTTCTTAATCCAGTCTGTCACTGATGGACATTTGGGTTGATTCCAAGTCTTTGCTATTATGAATAGTGCCGCAAAAAACATACGAGTTCATGTGTCTTTATAGCAGCATGACTTATAATCCTTTGGGTATATCCCCAGTAATGGGATGGCTGGATCAAATGGTATTTCTAGTTCTAGATCCTTGAGGAATTGCCACACTGTCTTCCACAATGGTTGAACTAGCTTACAGTCCCACCAACAGTGTAAAAGTGTTCCTATTTCTCCACATCCTCTCCAGCACCTGTTGTTTCCTGATTTTTTAATGATTGCCATTCTAACTGGTGTGAGATGGTATCTCATTGTGGTTTTGATTTTCTCTGATGGCGAGTGATGATGAGCATTTTTTCGTGTGTCTGTTGGCTGTATGAATGTCTTCTTTTGAGAAGTATCTGTTCATATCCTTTGCCCACTTTTTGATGGGGTTGTTTGTTTTTTTCTTGTAAATTTGTTTGAGTTCTTTATAGGTTCTGGATATTAGCCCTTTGTCAGATGAGTAGATTGCAAAAATGTTCTCCCATTCTATAGGTTGCCTGTTCACTCTGATGGTAGTTTCTTTTGCTGTGCAGAAGCTCTTTAGTTTAATTAGATCCCGTTTGTCAATTTTGGCTTTTGTTGCCGTTGCTTTTGGTGTTTTAGACATGAAGTCCTTGCCCATGCAGTTCGACTCCCATCCTTGTCGGCTACGGAAGCCCTGTGGTCTGAGCTGAGTAATTTCATTTTGTGGATGTACCACAGTTTATTTATCCATTTGCTTGTTGATGTACATTGGGGTCATTTCCAGTTTTTGGAATAAAGCTCATATGAATATGCACGTACAAGTCTTTGTATGAAATAATAGAGAAGTCCTACAAGCCGCTGCAAGCCAACTCCAGCACACTGCTGTCTGGAAGCAGAAAAGATAAATAAATGAATAACTTAAAGAAACAAATGAACCTCTGTTTGCTAATATATTGTAGATCCCTCATGTTGGCTTTAATTTCACAATAATTCTCAAAAATATTTTTTAAAAGTAAAATATTAAATTACATGCCTTCCTGAGCATTTCAGTTAATTGAAATAAGAATTCCTAAATGTGGGCTGGATGCAGTGGCTCATGCCTATTATCCCAGCACTTTCGGAGGCCAAAGCAGGAGGGTCACGTGAGCTGAGGAGTTTGAGCCTTGGCTACAAAGTAAGATCCGCTCTCTCTAAAAATAAAGAAGCCAGGTGCACTGGCTCATGCCTTTAATTCCATCCCTTTGGGAGGCCAAGGCGGGCGGATCACTTCAGGTCAAGAGTTCAAGACCAGCCTGGCCAACATGGCGGAACCCTGTCTCTACTAAAAATACAAAAATTAGCTGGGCATGATGGCACATGCCTGTGATTCCAGCTACCTGGGAAGCTGAGGCCCGAGAATCACTTGAGCTTGGGAGGTGGAGGTTGCAGTGAGCTGAGCTCGTGCCATTGTCCTCCAGCCTGGGCAACAGAGGGAAACTCCATCTCAAAATAAAAAGAAAGAATTTCTAAATGTGAACACATGTCTATACATTGTTCAGAGAAAATGTAAGAAATTAAGTGTTAAATGCTCCTACAATTAAGTATAATTAACTTTGCATGAAACCATTTTTAAATAATCTATTTCTTATATTGAGAAAAATACTTAAATGCTGAAATATTTATGATATGAAATGGTGTAGTGCCTGGAATTTGCTTTAAAATATTTCATGAGAAAAGGAGGAAGGGCTCAACAAATAAAACAAGAATCACAAAATGTGAATAATGTTTGAAGTTGGATGACATGTACATATAGGTTTAGTACTCAGTTCTGGACTTTTGTGTATGTTTGAAAATATTTCATAAGACATTTGGAGAAAGAATCAGTAACCCTGTATTAAAGGATCTATGCCAACTTCAGTATATAACTTTTCCCTTAAGATTGAAAATAAAATATTTAAAGTATTCCATGGATTTTACTTTTTTCTGCTTCACAAAAATTATATCGCTGACTCTGAAAATAATTATATAAACTAGCTGAATGATTAGTATTAGATTGCCATTATAACAATAGACTATTCATAATAGATGGTGAAATAATACAGAAGGAAGTTATCTCAGGATCTTTATTCTGTATTTTATGTTATTCGTTTATTTATTTTTGAGACAGAGTCTCACTCTCTTGCCCAGGCTAGAGTGCAGTGGTGCATTCTTGGCTCACTGCAACTCTGCCTTCCAGTTTCAAGTGATTCTCCTGCATCAGCCTCCGAGTAGCTGGTATAGCAGGTGCACACCACCACGCCGGGCTAATTTTTTGTATTTTTAGTTTCGCCATATTGGCTAGGCTGGTTCAGGATCTCTATTCTTTGGATCAGTTTAAATATTTAAATCAGTTTGGCCTTTTTGATAATACACAGATAAAATACAAATAACTAATGTTAGAATTACCATTGAGTTAAATGCTATTCAGATTATGTCTGAGGTTATACGTAAGTGAACGGACAAAATGACAATGCTAAGTAATACCCAAAATAAAAACAGATACTCCCCTTTTTAGCAGCTTTATTGAGGTATAATTGATACACAGTAAATTGCACATTTAAGGTATAGTGCAGTTTACCGTTTGGCACATGAATATACCCATGAAACTATCACCAAAATGGAGGTAATAAACACATACATCTCCCCAAAAGTTTCCATATGCCCCTTTGGAATTCTTCCCTCCCTGTCTTCCCGATCTCAGTCCCTAAGCAACTACTGATTTACTTTCAGTTACTGTAGATTAGTTTGTTTGTTTGTTTTTTATTGAGACAGAACCTCACTCTATTGCCCAGAATGGAGTACAGTGATGTGATCTTGGCTTACCACAACCTCCACCTCCCAGGTTCAAGCAATTCTTCTGCCCCAGCCTCCCAAGTAGCTGGGACTATAGGCGTGTGCCACCATTCCCGGCTTTGTATTTTTAGTAGAGATGGGGTTTCATTCTGTTGGCCAGGCTGGTCTGGAACTCCTGACCTCGTGATCCACCTGCCTTGACCTCTCCACGTGCTGGGATTACAGGCGTGAGCCACCAAACCCAGCCTAGTTTGTGTTTCCTAGACTTTTATATAAGAGGAATCATACAGTATGTATATACTTTCGTTAATCTGTCTTCTTTCATTCTGCATAATTATTTCAAGATTTATTCATACTTCACTTTTTTCATTACTGAGTAACATTTCATTGTGTGGATGTACCACAGTTTGTTTATCCATTCACTTGTTGATGGGCATTGGGGTCATTTCCAGTTTTTTAAATAAAGCTCATATGAACATTCACATATACGTCTTTGTATGGATGTATGCTTTCATTTCTCTTGGGTAAATATCTAGGAGTAGACTAGCTGGATCATATGGTAGGTGTCTATTTGACATCTTAAGAAACTGCTAAACTGTTTTCCCAGATGTTTGTACCATTTTACATTTCCACCAATAATGTATGAAAGTTCCAATTTTTCTACATCCTTGCCTTGATATGGTTAGTTCTTTTTCCTCTATAATGGGTGTGTGGTGGCATATTAGTGTGGTTTTAATTTGCATTTCCCTAATGACGAACGATTTTTGAGGATCTTTTCATTTGAGTTTCTTCTTACCCTCTGTTTGTCTTCTTGGGAGAAGTGTCTCCTCACATTTTTTGTCTGTTTTATCAGATTGTTTGTCCTCTTATTCTTGAGTTTTGAGTATTATTTATATGTTCTAAATACAAGTCATTTATCAAATACATGATTTACAAATATTTTCTCCCATGCTGTGGCTTATCTTTTCACCTCTTAATGATGTCTTTTTATTTTTTTATTTATTTTTAGAGACAGAGTCTCACTTTGTCGCCCAGGCTGGAGTGCAGTGGTATGATCATAGCTGATTGCAGCCTTGAACTCTTGGCCTCAAGAGCCTCAAACTATTGGGAGCCTTAGCCTTCCAAATACTAGGACTACAGTTACCTGCAACCACACCTGGCTAATTTTTTTTATATTTTATAGAGATGGGGTCTCGTTATGTTGCTCAGGTTGTCTCGAACTCCTGGGCTCAAGTAATCTTCCTACCTTGGCCTCCCAAAGTGCTGGGATTACAGGTGTGAGCCATCCCACCCAGCCAACAATGTCTTTTGAAGAGATGCTTTTATCAAGTACAGTTCATCACTTTGTTCTTTTATGGATTGTGTTTTGGTGTTGTATTTTAAATATCTTTGCCTAACCTAGGGTCATAAGGGGTTTTGTGTATGTTTTCTTCTAGCTGTTTCATAGTTTTAGGTCTGTGATTCATTTTTAGTTTAATTTTTATATCGAGTGGAAGATATAGATTGAAATTGATGTTTGCATAATTGAAACCCAACTGTTCTGGCATCATTTGTTGAAAAACAATTGATGATTTATGTGTGAGACTGTTCTCAACTCTCTGTCCCAGTTATCTGTCTTTATGTCACTACCACACTGTCTTGATTGCTGTAGCTTTATAATATCTGGAAATCAGATAGTATTGGTCCTCTAATGCTGTTCATTTCAAAGTTGTTTAGCTGGTTTTTTCTGTGCATTTCTATATGAATTCTATCATCAGTTCGTTAATTTTTTTTCAAAAACTAGCTGTCATTTTGGTTGACATTATGTAAGTTGAAACTATAGATGAAGCAGAGAAAATTGACATCTTAATATTGAATATTCTGACCCACGAACACACTGCATCTTTACCCTTAGTTAGGTCTTCTTTAATTTATCTTAATACTATTATTTTTTAGTTTTCACTGTATAACTAAAAACTGTCAACTGTTGGATGTCTTTTATTGTCAAATTTTTACAGTGAAAACTACTAAAATAGTAGTATTAGCAAGGTGTATGTTTTTCCATCCTTCTTCTTTTTACCCATCTGACAAAGTATGATTTTCAATTGGAGATTTTTTTAGAACCCTTAACATCTAATATATTTGTTGATATGGTTATATTCTTATCAATATGTGACCTTTTGTGTCTGGTTTCTTTCACTGAGCATACTGTTTTTGATGTTCATCCATATTGTAGCATGTAGCCAGTACTTTATCCCTTATTATGGTGGAATAATATTCTGTTGTGTATATTTACCTTAATTTGTTTATTCATTCATCCTTTGATGAACATTTAGGTTATTTCCAACTTTTTGACTATTATAAAAAGTGCTACTATGAACACACAGATACAAGCAAATGTATGAGCACCTGTTTTCATTTATTTTAAGTGTGTACCTGGGAATGGATTTGCTGGGCTCACCTTTGTTTTTTAGAAAGATATTTTCACTGGGTAAGGAATTTGAGGTTGACTTTTCTCTCCCTCTCTCTCTTCTTCAATAGTTGAAAGATGTTGCTTCACTCTCTTCTAGTTTGCATCGTTTCTGCCAAGATATTGCTTTCATCCTTATCTTTGTTCCTCTCTAGGTAATGTGTATTTATTTAGCTGCTTTTAAGGGATTTTTAGTCACTGACTTTAAGCAATTTGATTATCATTTGGCTTGCTGCAGTTTTCTTCATTTTTCCTATGTGTGGGTTTTGTTGAACATCTTACGTATGTGAGTTTATCAAATTTATAAATTTCTTAAATTTTTAAATACTTCTATCCTCTCACTTTCCTTTGGGGACTTCAATTAGACATGTATTAGGCTGCTTAAAGTTATTCTACAACAGAACAGATGATGTTCTCTTCAGTTTTTTTTTCAGTCTTTTTTCTGCTTTTCTTTTGGATAGCTTCTTTTACTATGTCTTCCAGTTCACTAATCTTTTCTTTACCACTATATAATCTGCTTTCAGTTCAATCCAGTTTTTATCTCATATATTGTAGTTTTCATTTCCAGAAGTTCAAATTGTATCTTCTTTGTGTCTTTTAGGTCTCTCCTTAACATTCTCAAACTTTATTTTCTGGAACATGTGAAATATAATTTCAGTAACTTTTTTTGTATTCTTGTCTACTAATTATATTATTTTGTCATTTCATGGCTGGCTTCAATAAAGTTGATTTATCTCATTATATATCACATTGTTCAGCTTCTTTGCATATGTAATAATTATTTACTGGATGCCAGACCTTGTAAATTTAACCTTGGTGCTAGATATTTTGTATTCCTATATGTTTTTGTTAGCTTTGTTCTGGGACATAATTAGGTTTCTTGGAAACAGTTTGATTCTTCCAAATCTTGCTTTTAAGCTTTTTTAGGCAGAAAAGGGTTTATCATAAGGCCAATTTCTCCCCCATTACTGTAACAAAACTCTTTCAGTATTCCATGTCCTGTAAATTATAAGGTTTTCTACTTTGACTGATGGAAATAAGCACTATGCCTTGCCCATGTTCACTTCAGAGATTGTTCCCACCAATCTTGTCTGTAGTTTTGTCCCCTGTCTTTATACATATGCAATGTTCTGTGCCAGGTGAATACTTAAGGGACACTATCTGTAAATTGTCAGAGTTCTCTCTCTTTGCAGCTCCCTTTTCTTCAATAGTCTCCCATATGAACTGTCACCACCTTTGTTTTTACTTCTATCAACAGCTCCTTAACTCAGAGAGTTTGACAGGCTCTGCCTTAATTCTCCTTCCCAGCACTACAGCTTGAAAGCTGTCTCTAGGCAATAAACTCAGACAGTCATAGAGTTTACCTTGTTTGTTTCCTGTGTGTCAGGAATCACCATCCTTCATTGCTTGATGGCCAATGTCTTTCGACCATTGTTTTATTAGTTGGTCCAGTATAAAAGAGAAAAAAAGTTATTCCTTTTTGTGTACTTGTGTATACCCACTAATTCTCAAGTAACCGCCAAGTTTAGTTAAGAATCAAGTGTCAGTGTGGAGTTTGTTAAGCAGTAGAAAATCCAGAATCATAAAGCGTGCCACATTACTGCCAACAAGAATTGGTCTTTCTTAACTGCCTTAAACATATGCTGTCCTTCTAGTTACTCAGTAAATATTTATCAATTTCCCGCTGTATTCAACAACTGATGACAAAATAGACATGGTTTTTCACTTCTAACATAACCAACCTTATTAACAAAGGACTTATTTTCTACTGTAAGCACTCAGAGATTTATCTTTTATAACTAACTTAATTTCAGGAAGCTTGTCTAGAAAGTGGGACGTGCGCAGTCATCAGTGACCACATGGCAAGCTTTAGCTACCTGGAATTTTGTACCTAGAAGGCATTGCTAGATTTGAAAGAGGTCTCAAGATGCATAGGTAAAATAAAGTAGACCCATATGTACTAACTTTGAAAGAAATTTATACTGTATTGATGATTTTTCAAAAAACAAATTGCAAAATAATTTCTTATTCTCTGTTTGGGTTTTAATATATTTATGTGTGTGCATGTACACAGCATATACAGAGGATGGGATTGTGTTTCTATTTAAACATAGAAAATGAAAAAAATCTGAAAATATGTCATGCAAAGGGGACACAGAACAACTAGTCATGCATTAGCAATATAAAATAAGCTTTATTGGTGTAAAGTAAGTACTTGAAGGAATAAAATATTTATCTCTGCTGTTTGAGTTGCCTGACCCATTCTTCTGCCTGTAACAACTGCTAGGAGTGTTCTTCCAGCATCCCCAGTGAGCCCAGTCTCTTGGAAAGAGTCTGTGGCACATGCAAATCATAGGACCCCACCTCAACATTTTAAAGGAGGAGACTTACATACTTACCATGTGGCCCTAAACAAACTAGATCTGATTAAATTTCAAGGTCAACTGTATTTCTAAGACTTCAATGATGTTAAAAAAAAAAAGAAAAACAAAAAACAAAAAAAAAACTCCACTATTTTTTGTACCACTAAGAAGAGTGGAGGATGCTGCTAATTAAACTATGATACAATGCTTTGTTATTACTTTTTTTCATTTTAGATATACTTTCTTTTAGACTTTAGGCAGTGATTTTTTATCCTATATTGCACAATTCTGTTGCTGTGTTTTTCTTCTGTTTCAATGCCGATTCCATTGTGATCTTTTTAGATACTTAAATGACAATTGTACTCAGCCTATGAAGGACTAGCCATACTCCAAACTCAATTGAAATAATAATATGAACAGCCAAACCAATTTTTTCATGCATGGGCTTTATCAACAGCAACTATAAGATGTATCCTATTTTCTTAGAAGACATTAAAAACGGTATGATTTGTAGGGTTCCTTTGCCTTTCAAAATGTTTGTCTGTTATTAAAAATCCTTTAGTAGGCTGGGCACAGTGGGTCACATCTGTAATCCCATCATTTTGGGAGACCAAGGCGGGTAGATAACTTGAGGCCAGGAGTTTGAGACCTGCCTGGCCAACATGATGAAACCCTGTCTCTACTAAAAATACAAAAATCATCTGGGTGTGGTGGCATGCACATATAGTCCCACCTACTTGGGAGGCAAGAGAGTCGCCTGAGCCTGGGAGGCAGAGGTTGCAGTGAGCCAAGATTGTGTCACTGCACTCCAGCCCAGGTGATAGAGCAAGACTGTGTCTCAAAGAAAAATATCATTTAGTAAAGAACAGTGGCATTTATTTCATTACTAGAAACACAAGGCTTAAAAAATAACACTTAGATGAGATACTACATTACCTGAATTTTTTTAATTTAGCAAGTGAACTTTAATTCATCAGCCCATCAAAAGTCTTTCTCTTACTAGAATAATAGTAGAATAATAGTCACCAGAACCTGGGAAGGTGAAGATGGGGAATGAAGAGAGGGTGGTTAATGTGTACAAATATAAAGTTAGATAGAAGGAATAAGTTGTAGTGTTTAATTGTACAATAGGATGACTTTTTTTACAATAATTTATTGTATATTTCAAAATAGCTAGAAGATTCTAAATGTTCCTAATACAAAGAAATGACAAATGTTTAAGGTTATTGATGTCCTAAATATCCCGATTTGATTGTTATATGTTATATGAATGTATAAAAATATCACATATACCCTATACTTGTAATTATTATGTATCAATTTAAAAATTAATAATTTTTTTAAAGTCTTTCCCCTATCCAAAACTGTCCTCTGTGCTGTCAATCGTGACTTATTTTTAAATGCCTGTTGCCTACAAGACAATGTCCAGATTCTTTAGCGTGGCATAGATGGCCAATTTGATTCTAATCTACTTCTCATCCTCATCTTCTGTCATCTCCCCTCTTCCCAAATCTTCACTTGGTGTCTGCTCCCACCACTTTGTTACCTTCGTGCTTCTCAGTCTCCTATGTTGACTCCTTTTCCTCTGATTATGTCTTAAGTGTTGACGTGCCCCAGGGTTCTGTCTTGTTTGTTTAGGGGAAAAGGGGAAAAAAACAAGAAATTTGAAGTTAGGCAGACTGGTTCTATGACTTTAGGCAAGTTATCTTTTGTAAGCCTCTGTTTTCCAAAGTGTGAGTGGCAATAATTATATAATATTGCACGTTTGCCCTAAAATGAGAGAAGGTTCAATCTAAGATAAGCACTTAGCACACTAACTGGCATATGTTAATCACTTGACAAATGTAGGATCTTATTTCTGTTCTACAGTTACATTCATTTTTCTCTTGCTGGCCATAGTATTAATAAAATAAGTATTTTTCTTGTAAATCTGGCAATTTTTAAAGGAAATAGTAGTTCCAGAGTTGGAGTAAATAATGATTTTGCCTATATAGGAGTATTCAGAATAAGCCTGGTGTGGTGGCTCACGCCTATAATCCCAACACTTTGGGAGACTGAGGCAGGGGTATCACCTGAGGTTGGGAGTTGAAGACCAGCCTGGCCAACATGGTGAAACCCTGTCTCTACTGAAAATACAAAAATTAGCCAGACGTGGTGGTGGGCATCTGTAATCCCAGCTACTTGGGAGACTGAGGCATGAGAATCGGTTGAACCCAGGAGGCGGAGGTTGTAGTGAGCCGAGATTGCACCACTGCAGCACTCCACCCTAGGTGACACAGCAAGACTCTGTCTCAAAAAAAAAAAAAAAAAAAAATTCAGAATAAACAATAAAATGAATTTTAACACGATAGCAAAATTTTTAATGATAATTTTAAATAATTTCTGTGAAGAGGTATGTGGTACTAAAACTGTAATTTTGAAGAATAATCAACTGCTCTTATCAAATGTAGAAGTGTATTTAATTGCATACAAACTAAGCATTTTAGGAGACGTGAAAAACTGCATTTTTGTTTATTTTTTAATTAAGACAAGTATTCATTGGAGAATAGTATTTATATAATCATAACACAAACAGTGAATGTTCTTTTTTTTAATTTCAACTTTTATTTTAGATTCAGGGATACATGGGCAGGTTTATTATCTGGGTTTTTTGTTGGTTGGTTTTTTTGAGACGGAGTCTCACTCTGTCGCCCAGGCTGGAGCGCAGTGGCACAATCTCGGCTCACTGCAACCTCTGCCTCCCTGGTTCAAGTGATTCTCCTGCCTCAGCCTCCCAAGTAGCTGGGATTACAGACTCCTGCTACAGTGCCCGGCTAATTTTTGTATTTCTCTGGATATATTATGTGATGGTAAGGTTTGGAGTTTAATTGATACTGTCACCCATAGTACCCAATGGTTAGTTTTTCAACCCTTGGCCCCCTGTCCCTCATCCCATTGCTAGTTCCCAGTGTCTGCTGTTCCCATCGTTCCCATCTTTATGTCCATATATATGCAATGTTTAGTTCCCACTTATAAGTAAAAATATGGAATATTTGGTTTTCTGTTTCTGCATTAAATCACTTAGGGTAATGGCCTCCAGCTGCATCCATGTTGCTGCAAAGGACACAATTTCATTCTTTTTTATTGCTGCATAGTGTCCCATGGTGTATATGTATGACAATTTCTTTGTCCAATCCATTGTTTAGGGGCACCTAGGATGATTGCATGTCTTCATTATTGTAAATAGTGCTGTGATAAGCATGCGAGTACATGTGTTTGGTAGAATGATTTATGTTCCTTTGGTTTATACCCAGTAATGGGATTGCTAGGTTAAATGGTAGCTCTGTTTTAAGTTCTTTGAGAAATCTCCAAGCTTCTTTCCACAATGGCTGAACTAACTTATGTTCCTACCAACAATATACAGGCACTCCCTTTTCTCCTCAGCCTCACCAGTTTTGACTTTTTAATAAAAGCTATTCTGACTGGTATGAGATGGTACCTCACTGTGGTTTTGATATGCATTTTTCTGATGATTAGTGATGATGAGCATTTTTTGAAAAACTATGTTTTTAAAACAAAAGCTTCAAATTAACCAGAATTGTTATATTCAAATTAGAGAATATGAATTACTGACAAAATGAGTTTGTTGAATCAAAAAGCCAAAGTTAAGCCATAATAATACATAAGACAAAAATGAACATAAACATTTAAGAGTAATGATATCATAGTCTATTATCAATTTTCAGTAAATATTATAACAAAAATGATTATATGAATATATATGTATAAATAAAAATAGCTAGTAATTTTGAGAGCCTACTTAATGCCAGTCATAGCACTTTATGAAACCACAGAAGTTCTTCTTGGGTTAAGTGTACTTTCCAAAACATGAAACCCCTGAGTTGGCCAGTGTGTCCAGACTTCTTGAAGCCTGAAAGGAACTCTCCAACTGAGTGAGCTTCCATTAGGTTGGCAAGTGTATTAGTCAATTCTCACACTGCTAATAAAGACATACCTGAGACTGGGTAATCAATAAAGGAAAGAGGTTTCATTGACTCATAGTTCTGTAGGGCTGAGGAGGCCTCAGGAAACTTACAGTTGTGGTGAAAGGGGAAGCAAACACGTCCTTCTTCACTTGGTGGCAGCAAGAAGTGCCAAGCAAAGGGGGGAAAGCCCCTTACAAAAACCATTAGACCTTGTGAGAACTCACTCACTATCATGAGAACAGCATGAGGGTAACTGCCCCCATGATTAATTACCTCCCACAGGGTCCTTCCCACAACACGTGGGGATTTTGGGAACTACAATTCAGGGTGAGATCTGGATGGGGACACAATGCCTAACCATATCATTCTGCACCTGGACCCTCCCAAATCTCATGTCCTCATATTTCAAAACACAATCATGCCTTTCCAACAGTACCCCAAAGTCTTAACTCATTCCAACATTAACCCAAAAGTCCAAGGCCAAAGTCTCATCTGAGACAAGGCAAGTCCCTTCCACCTATGAGCCTGCAAAATTAAAAGCAAGTTAGTTACTTCCTAGATACAGTGGGGGTACAGGCATTGGGTAAATACACCCATTTCAAATGGTAGAAGCTGACCAAAACAAAGGGGCTACAGGCCCCATGTTAAGTCCAAAATCCAACAGGACAGTCAAATCTTAGAGCTCCAGAATGACCTCCTTTGACTCCAGGTCTCACATCCAGGTCATATTGATGCAAGAGGTGGGTTCCCATGGTCTTGGGCAGCTCTGCCCTTGTGGCTTTGCATGGTTCAGCCCCCTTCCTGGCTGTTTTCATGGGCTGGCAGTGTCTACAACTTTTTCAGGCAGACAGTGCAAGCTGTTAGTAGAGCTACCATTCTGGGGTCTGAAAGCGGTGGCCCCCTCTTCTCACAGCTCCACTAGGCAGTGTCCTAGTGTGGACTTTTTGTGGGTGCTCCAACCCCACATTTCCCTTCCGCATTGCCCTAGCAAAGGTTCTCCATGAGGGCTCTGCCCTTGCAGAAAACTTCTGCCTGAACATCTAGGAGATTTCATACATCCTCTGAAATCTAGGCAGAGGTTCCCAAACCTCAGTTCTTAACTTCTGTGCACCCACCCGCAGGCCCAACACCATGTGGAAGCTGCCAAAGCTTGGGGTTTGCACCATCTGAAGCGATGGCCAGAGCTGTACATTGGGCCCTTTTAGCCATGGCTGGAGCTGAAGCAGCTGGGATGCAGGGCACCATGTCCTGAAGCTGCATAGAGCAGGGGTCCCTGGGCCTGGCCCCAGGAAATCATTTTTATCTCCTAGGGCTCCAGACCTGTGATTGGAGTGGCTGCTGTGAAGGTCTCTGACATGCCCTGGGGACATTTTCACCATTGTCTTGGCAATTAACATTTGGCTCCTTGTTACATAGGCAAATTTCTACAGGAGGCTCAAATTTCTCCCCAGAAAATGAGGTTTTCTTTTCTATCGTATTGTCAGGCTGCAAATTTTCAAAACTTTTGTGCTCTACTTCCTCTTGAATGCCTTGCCCCTTAGAAATTTCTTCCCCCAGAGTGTAAATTAGTTAGACCATTGTGGAAGACAGTGTGGCGATTCCTCAAGGATCTAGAACCAGAAATACCACTTGACCCCGCAATCCCATTATTGGGTATATACCCAAAGGATTATAAATCATTCTGATATAAAGACACGTGCACACGTATGTTTATTGTGGCACTATTCACAATAGCAAAGACTTGGAACCAACCCAAATAGGCTGGATAAAAAAAATGAGGCATATATACACCATGTACTACTATGTAGCCATAAAAAAGTTCATGTCCTTTGCAGGAACATGGATAAAGCTGGAAACCATCATTTTCAGCAAACTAACACAGGAACAGAAAACTAAACACCACGTGTTCTCACTCATAAGTGGAAATTGAACAGTGAAAACACATGGACACGGGGAGGGGAACATCACATACTGGGGCCTGTCAGGGGGTGGCGAGCTAGGGGAGGGATAGCATTAGGATGAATACCTAATGTAGATGACGGGTTGATGGGTGCAGCAAACCACCATGGCACATGTATACCTATGTAACAAACCTGCACATTCTGCACATGTATCCCAAAACTTATAATTTAAAAAAAAAAAATTTCTTCCCCTAGATACCCTAAATCATCTCTCTCAAGTTCAAAGTTCCACAGATCTCTAAGGCAGCAGCAAAATGCCACCAGTCTCTTTGCATAGCAAGAGTGACCTTTACTCCAGTTCCCAAGAAGTTCCTCATCTCCATCTGAAACTACCTCAGTCAGCCTGGACCTTTTTGTCCATATCACCATCAGCATTTTGGTCAAAGCTCTAGGAAGTTCAACCAGTCTCTAGGAAGCTCCAAACTTTCCCACATTTTCCTGTCTTCTTCTGAGCCCTCCAAACTGTTCTAACCTCTGCCAGTTACTCAGTTCCAAAGTCACTTCCACATTTTCAGGTATCTTTACATCAGCGCCCCACTATCCAGTACTGATTTACTGTATTAAGCGGTTCTCATGCTGCTAATAAAGACATACCTGAGACTGCGTAATCTATAAAAGAAAGGTTTAATTGATTCACAGTTCCACGGGGCTGGGGAAACCTCAGGAAACTTACAGTCATGGTGGAAGAGTAAGCAAACATGTCTCTTCACATGGTGGCAGCAAGGAGAAGTGCAGAGCAAAGGGGGAAAAGCCCCTTATAAAACCATCAGATCCTGTGAGAACTCACTCTCACGAGAGCAGCATGAGTGTAACCATGCCCATGATTAATTACTTCCCACCGGGTTCTTCTGATGGGAACTACAGTTCAGGATGAATTTTGGATGGGAACACAAAGCCTAACCATATCAACAATTACATCAAAGAAGAATCCAAGAATTTGCAAAAATGATTCAAATACACTCAGTCTACTCTTAGGTTCCTGATGGATGTGTTATTAGCTATATTTAACATATTGAAGAAAAACAGAGAACATACTGAATACTGTAATATATGGTATGATCACTCTTGAAATCACATTTTCACTAAGTGATTAAGCTTTTGGAAAACTGGCCACAAAGTTGACCTAAGACTGATTTGGAAGATTGGGGCTGATTTGAATGTAAATATAATACTTTATCATGAAAAATGTAACTAGTACCTAGACAAATAGCAATTTTTTTTTTTTTTTGAGACAGAGTCTCGCTGTGTCAGCCAGGCTACAGTGCATTGGCACGATCTCGGCTCACTGCAACCTCCACTTCCTAGGCTCAAGCAATTCTCCTGCCTCAGCTTCCCCAGTAGCTGGGATTACAGGTGTGTGCCACCACGCCCAGCTAATTTTTTGTATTTTTAGTAGAGACAGGGTTTCACCATGTTGGCCAGGCTGGTCTCAAACTCCTGACCTCAGGTGATCCACCCGCCTCGGCCTCCCAAAGTGCTGGGATTACAGGCGTGAGCCACCACGCCCAGCTGACAAATAGCTTTTATACTTTTTTGACCATGACCTATAGTATGAAGTATACTTTACATAGCAATCTAGTGCCCAAATATGTGTTGTGTATTTGTGTGTGTGTATCTGAAACAATATCCTTAACATGTGGAGTATATTCTATTAGTTGCTATTCTGTTCTGTTTCTTTTTTTATTTCCTCTTTTCTTTTAACGCTGTCAGCAACCTGTGTGTGAAAACACTCATTTGGACAAATGTATAGTATTTTCTTCTTGTGGAAACCTTCATGAAAAATCGGTTTTGGAATTGAAAAAGAAAGGTGAAAAAGTAAGAATGATTATAAAGGATGCTAGAGAAATATGGAGTCATCCGATGTGACTGTTGTATAAATATCTAGAATGCTTCCCAGATGTGTTTGTCTACTATGTATAGGAGCAAGCTAATCCAACCTCTATATCATTTTGAATTAATACTGTGTACTGCTGAAATAATTGTTACATATCCCCATATTTTTGGCCTGTCCCTTTTCTGCCCCTTTGAGCACTCTTTGAACAAATTGTCTTTGGTTTTCTCAGTTGGTTGGAATTAGTATCATTTACAAATTTGAATAATAGTCTGTATGCTATTCCTCCAAATTATTTATAGTACACCTATATGAACTTCATTGACTTTTTTGAAGGTCTCCTATTTATGTGTTAACATTTTAATTGCTCAATTACATAGTTCTTGAGGAACTGCAATAAATAGCAAGAATTCCCATTGCAGAAACCATGTTATTTTTTCTCAAATAAATTTGTTTATTTATGGCTTTTTATACACAGAGCACTTGCCTTAGAATAATTTATAAAAGTAGTGTTACTATAAACTGTTCTAGCCCATCATGCCATTTAGCTCATCATAAGAAATAAAGTATATTTAGTAATAATGGTTGTTAAGTGTTAGGCAGTACTAATATCAAGTTCATTCTTTCAACAAATATTTATTGAGTACCTATTATGGGCCAGGCATTTGTTCTAGGTTCTGGGAATGATTAGTGAATAAGACACAAAAATTCCTGCCCTTTGGTGCTCATACTGGAGTTGGGGAGAAACAAATTTTTTTGTCAAGTGAAATATATACTCATTTAGAACCTGATGGGTTATATGAAAAAAAACAAGCAATGAAGAAGATTGTGGACAGTTCATACTGCCTGTAGTTCCCAGCCTAGTGGGGATGTAGGAGGCTCAAAGTGAGTGCCATGGTTTTTTTTTTTTTTTTTTTTTTTTTTTTTTGAGACGGAGTCTCGCTCTGTCGCCCAGGCTGGAGTGCAGTGGCGCAATCTCGGCTCACTGCAAGCTCTGCCTCCCGGGTTTACGCCATTCTCCTGCCTCAGCCTCCCGAGTAGCTGGGACTACAGGCGCCCGTCATCTCGCCCGGCTAGATTTTTTTGTATTTTTTAGTAGAGACGGGGTTTCACCGTGTTAGCCAGGATGGTCTCGATCTCCTGACCTGGTGATCCACCCGTCTCGGCCTCCCAAAGTGCTGGGATTACAGGCTTGAGCCACCGCGCCCGGCCAGTGCCATGGTTTTTAAGTTTCTTCTAAAAGTGGCCAAATCAGCAAGGAAAAAGGCATTAGACCTATAGATGCTGCATGAATGTAGGCATTCAGGCAAAACGCAGTCGGATATCTCTAGTATGGAAGAATCGTTGTGAAGCATATTTCTTTGTTGATAATTAGTCACATTTATCATTTGTGTGTGCGTGTGTACAGAGACATCAGTGCACACATACACGTGCCTTTAATACACCTTCTTTATCTTTGGGTCATAGGGGAGAGGGATTCTATTCTGTTCACATTCTGGGTTATTTTTAATATTGCTTTATTTTCTGTTATTGGGAAGCAGTAACAAGTATTGCCTGAACATGATTCTGGAAGCAGACTCACTGGATTCAAATCTCAGCTCTGGCGATTACTAGCTGTGTAAACTTGGAAAGGTTTTTTAACTTCTTTTGGTTTCAGTGTCCTCATTTGTAAAATGTTAAGTTCCAAATAAAGCAACTTTCATTGAAATATTTCCTCAAAAAATCCAGGGGTTTATTTTTTAAAAAACAGATTGTGTCTTGTAACATCTAAGGGGTGGAAAAACAGGACAGAAGAGAAAAGGTAACGTTTAAAAATAGGCAAAGACAATCTGAAAGGGCTACGTACTGTGTAATTCCAACTATATGACATGCTGGAAAAGACAAAACTATGGAGTCAGTAAAACAGCAGTTGCCAAAAGTTAAGAAGACTCCACCACACCTGGCTGGTGTCGTGCCTTCTGTGGGGTTTAGACAGATACATGACATGTGTCTGCCATTATGTTATCACGCAGAGCAGTTTCACTGCCCTAAAAATCCTGTGTTCTGCCTCCCAGGCTCAAGCAATTCTCATGCATCAGCCCTCCGAGTAGCTGGGACTACAGGCGTGCACCACCACACCTGGCTAATTTTTGTATTTTTAGTAGAGACGGGGTTTCACCATGTTGGCCAGGCTGGTCTTGTTGGCCATGTTGGCCAGGCCACAAGTGAGCCACTTGCCTCGGCCTCCCCAGGTGTATGAGCCACTGCACCCAGCTTTAATTTATTTAAATTTATTTCTTCCTTCCTTCCTTCCTTCCTTCCTTCCTTCCTTCCTTCCTTCCTTCCTTCCTTCCTTTCTTTCTTTCTTTCTTTCTTTCTTTCTTTCTTTTTTCTTTCTCTTTCTTTCTTTCTTTCTTTCTTTCTTTCTTTCTTTCTTTCTTTCTTTCTTTCTTTCTTTCTTTCTTTTTCTTGGAGTCATGCTCTGTTGCATAGTCTGGAGTGCAGTGGCACAATCTCGGCTCACTACAACCTCTGTCTCCTCGGTTCAAGCAATTCTCCCAGGTTCCAGCGATTATCCCACCTCAGCCTCCCAAGTAGCTGGGATTACAGGCACACACCACCATGCCCAGCTAATTTTTGTATTTTTGGTAGAGACAGGGTTTTGCCATGTTGGCCAACCTGGTCTCAAACTCCTGACCTCAGGTGATCCACCCGCCTTGGCCTCCCAAAGTGCTGGGATTACAAGCATGAGCCACCATGCCCAGCCCACCTTTAATTTCTTTGTGTTGGTTTTCACCTTTCTCTCATATCTCCTTGAGTAACGTACTAGTCAGCCTTTTAAGTTATTTATTTAGTATTGCAAATTATTTATCTAGTATTATCTTGGTTTAGATCCGCTGCTGGAGAGTTGGTTTGAACTTTTGGGGTTGTTATAGAATCCTGTTTTTTCATATTGCCAGAATTATTTTTCTGGCTTCTTCTCATTCGGATAGACTGTTTTGTCTACCCGAATGAGAAGGAACTTACTTATTTCTAATTCAACTGAGTTTTTTTTTATTTTTATTTTTTCCCATCGGGGATGTGACTTTATAGTTTATTACCTAGCTTTGACTCAGTGCTTTCAGTGTGAAGACTCTGTATGAGTTCCTTAGTTATAGAGAATCTTTGTGCGATGGCTTTCTCAGATGCTGTGATAGTAGTGATGTGCTGGATTTGTGAGCAGGTTCGCTGTCCCCTGCGGGGCTGGAATGGCAGAGGTCTCATGAAGCTTCTCTCATTCCCTCATTCCCAAGTGATGTGCCCTTAAGGAAAAAAAAAAAAAAAAATCCCCAGTATTTTATTCACATGTTTGAACAGTGCAAGCTTCAGGCCAATAGGAGATGCCCATAGGTAAAAGCCAGCTTCCAATAAAGCAGGTGGGTAAATGCCATACTTAATAGTGAGCAGAGCTCCCAACCTTGACAGAAGCAGCTGGGGAAGGTCTATGAAATGGACTGAGGTCTTTTCAGGGAGAAGAGAGGGAGCCACCACAGCTCTCCTTCCAGGCCAACAGGAAAGTAATCCACCTCCCAGGCACATTCCTGACCTGCTGTTCCAGCTGTTCAAATCAGAAAAGCATCTCTTTTCATCTGAAGGAATACTGATGTTCCATGTAGACTTTCCCCTATGAGCCCAGCACTGTACCTGTGCCTCTGCTGAAAAAAAACTTCCCACAAGTGGAAAGTTCGGGGACTCAAGGCCTGCACACTGGTTTCTTTTGTCCCACACGGTGCCTCCGTAATGTGCGGCACTTCCCCTTTACCTAGAGGGCCAGACTACTGTGAATCTTGCTACTCTTCTGGGTTTAGCTGCCTAGTGGGGCTCCCACACTCCGAGATGGTAATGGAGAATATCTGCCAAGGATCCAGTGATGTGACCTGTCCTCTAGTCTCCCAGCAGCGGGTACCAGCACCAGTTCTGATGGGGGTAGGAGAAGAGTGACGTAGACTCTGAGATTTCCTTAGTGTTGGCTTTCTCAGATGCCAGCAGTAGCAGTAAGGTACTGGGCACATGGACAGACTCAAGACCTCCTGGTTAGCCAAGGTGATGCAGGCAATGGCAACAGCTGAGGGCACGCAGAATTTTTCTCCTTCCTGAGTGCTGCCTTCAGGTGTCATAATGGGCTGTGCCTGGCTACCAGCCAGGAGGTGGTGCTTGCAAAAGTGTACCAGGTGCAATGGTAGTAGTGGAATTTGTGCTTGCCTTACATTACCCAGGGCAGGCACTCTGGGGTCTCGGGCAATGGGCAGAGCTGTGGAGCCTCCAAATATCCCTGTCTGTTGTGTTATCCTCCAGGACTCATACAGTGGCAAAGCCCGGTGAGGGCTGGACCAGGCAGGTCCTCACTCAGGCTCCCCAGGTACAAGCACAAGCAGTGTCCCCTGTGGGGATCAGAGAACAGCTTTTTGGCCACTGGGGTAATGTTCCAGAGAGGAGCAGAGCTGCCTCTGGTGCACAGAAGAATCCATACAGGGAGTGGGGGCAGCAGGGAGTAGCAGGAGGCAGTAAGGCCCACTCAGCTCCCATGCACTTGGCACAGCAAGTCCCATACCCGTAGTGTTCTGCTAACAGCAACTAGCTGTGTTTCAGGCAGTCTACACTTAGAACACAAAACTGCCCCAAACAATAAGCCTTCCTGCCGGTGATTAAAAACCAGGCTTTCAGGCCATGCCCCTCCCTATCCGCCTGTGAAGCATGTGAAGCATGGACTTCCAGCTTCTGTACTATAGCACACTTCATACCATCCCCCTGGTTCTGGCCAACAGCGTTAGTCTCCACTTAAAATCATATTGCAAATCTCAGGAGCTCTTTTCAACTGTGACTACAGCCTGAGTGAACGGGCAGACTTCTGTGAGTTCCCCTGTGAGGTAAGATCAGGAATGGCTTTCCTCCATCCCCGCTGGAGTCTGGTAGTGCATGCAAAGCACATCCTGATGCCACTCCTTCTCATGTATTCTCCACGCTCGCTAAATCAGCTCCCACACTGAGTAGGATTAAGGCCTTCCCCTGTGGCCTGGGCTGCCCAACTCCACCGTGGGAATGTGTGTTCCAGTGGCTGAGTCTCCCCGTCTTATGCTCTGGAGATTCAGTTTTCCATCTGGTTCACGGTGTAGGCTGTTGCCACCACTTCTTTCAAAGGATCCTTGGGTTTTTTCAGTTCTGTTAAATTCTTGTGTTGCTTCTTGTACAGAAAAGTTCACAGTGTGAATCTCTACACATACTTTGTTTTTCTAAGTAGGAGAGGTATGCTAACACTGTCTGCAGTCCACCATCATGTCTGGGTATCCTGCCTACACTACTCCCAGTATCTGCAGGTCACAGAGCCACAGAGGCTGTGGCAGAGCTACCCGGATCCTCTAGGATTGGAGGAAACAGAGCAATGGAGACAGGACCTGAAGTTGGGAGGGCAGATGCTGAGAAATTATTATTAACTGTTATCACTCTGTTACTTATTTTTGAGGTTGTTCTGATATGGAATTAAATATAAAGTAACATTTTATTTTAATTATGTTGGATATAACATTTATCTTCCATATGAATGGCTAATTTGTTACATGGACAAAACATTTCACTTTCATTGTAGTTGCAGCTCTGTGTCTAACCTTGCCAAGTGCTTAATCCAGGAAGTCTTGGTTATGGTTCATTCTGGAAAAAAAATCAGTTAACATGGATCCAGACAGTATGCTAGTATTTGTTATTTAAATCATGCTTGTATAGGTGCAAATACCAGGTCATATAAATATGTGTGTTTGTGTGTGTGTGTGTGTGTATACACATTACCAAATGCCAACCACCACTGAAGTGGGAAAAACAATGACTTATTTATAAATTAAATTCTGTTTATACATCAAACAAATAAGGTAATTGTTTAAATTTTTTACCTGCCGGTTGTTCCTTGAAAACTCATGAGTGACTATACGTTATTTCATTTAAGAGCGATTTGAAAATCACAATGCAAATTCTTTATACACACACACAGACACACACACACACACACACACACACATCCCAATCAGCAATGTTATACAATTGAACCACATTAAATTAATTTCTCAAAGGTAACTTTGAAGGAGAAAGAAGTTGCAAACACTTGAACTCAAATTCTGTTCTCTAACTCTAATTTCTGGTCCTTCCAGCTCTGCTAGTTCTTTCATTCCCACTAAATTTGTATTTTATTTGGACTCATTACAAGTCCCTATCTCATAAAACCCTGCCATATTTTTCCAATCTGTCAAGCCCCTCCTAGCTTTACTTTTCTTCCTACCTATGCTTGGACTTTATCAACCATCTGAGTACTAGAATTCACCATCTCTCTAGATTGCTTTGTGGCCAAATTTATACATCAGGCTTTTCCTTGACAGTTTCTACCTTTAGCATATTATCTTACATCTGGTAGTTAGCCTATAAATAGTTAATGGAAGAAAGGAGAGAGAAAGAGAAACTTCTTAGGTTTTGCAGTAACAATACTGAAAACCTCTTGTGGAAATCTGTATGACTCTTCCTGCTTGGAAGCATTATAAATTCATGTTATTGAATATCAACTAGGCCCTTAACTACTGTTGCCCAGTGTTTTTATTTTTCTGTCTCCATCGCAGATCATTTCCAATCCCAAAGCTATCAGTTCTATTATCTGTCTCCTTTTCCTCTACAGTTGGGTCATCTAAACTTATTTTCATCTGAGTATTTTTCAGTATCTCTCCCTACCCTTTTTCTCCTTTTTAGTACCCCCTTCAAAGTGTGTGTGTGTGTGTGTGTGTGTGTGTGTGTGTGTGTGTGTGTGACCAAATGCCAACCACCACTGACACACATACATACATGGGGGAGGTGGTATTGGCATAGGCTACTTTCAAAAGTTAATACCCTATCTTTGTATTTCATTTATTCTTCTCTCCTCCCACGTCAGCTACACTCTCCTCAGTGGTCATTAATGACCTCTGAACAGCCACCATTTTCTTCTCAGAGCCTATACAATTTGATCTATCTATGGCATGATATTATAAATATTCTAGAAATTCTGTCCTGTTTTGGCATTACAACACAATTCTCCCTGCCTCTCGTCCTCTAACTCTGATGGCTCTTTAGTCTATTTAGCTGATGTCTTCATCTTCTAGCCCTTAAATGTAGGTGTCCCTCGAGTGTCTGCCCTTTTCTGTGTTCTTACACCTCAGGAGAGATTCTAAAACATGAGAAGAAGTCTAGAATCAAGCCCAGTGAGTTTAAGAATCATCAAAAATTCTAGCTGGAAGAAAAAAACAATATCCCCATCAAAAAGTAGGCTAAGGACATGAATAGACAATTCTCAAAAGAAGATATACAAATGGCCAGTAAACATGAAAAAAAATGCTCAATATTACTAATGATCAGGGAGATGCAAATCAAAACCAAAATGAGATACCACCTCACTCCTGAAAGAATGGCATAATGAAAAAATCAAAAAATAATAGATATTGGCATGGATGTGGTGAAAAGGGAAAACTTTTTCATTGCTGGTGAGAATATAAACTAGTACAACCAATATGAAAAACAGTGTGTAGCTTCCTTGAAGAACTAAAAGTAGATCTACCATTTGATCCAGCAATCCCACTACTAGGTATCTGCCCAGAAAAAAAAGAAGTCATACAAAAAAGATACTTGTGCACTTATGTTCATAGCAGCACAATTCGCAATTGCAAAAATATGGAACCAACTCAAATGCCCATCAATCAATGAGTGGATAAAGAAAATGTGGTATGTATATATACCATGGAATATTACTCAGTCATAAAAAGGAATGAAATAAAAGCATTCACAACAACCTGGATAGACCATTATTCTAAGTGAAGTAATTCAAGAATGGAAAACCAAACATCATATACTCTCACTTACAAGTTGCAGCTAAGCTATGAGAATGCAAAGGTGTAAGAAGAAAGGCGGCCGGGCGCGGTGGCTCAAGCCTGTAATCCCAGCACTTTGGGAGGCCGAGACGGGCGGATCACGAGGTCAGGAGATCAAGACCATCCTGGCTAACACGGTGAAACCCCGTCTCTACTAAAAAAAAATACAAAAAACTAGCTGGGGGAGGTGGCGGGCGCCTGTAGTCCCAGCTACTCCGGAGGCTGAGGCAGGAGAATGGCGTAAACCCGGGAGGCGGAGCTTGCAGTGAGCTGAGATCCGGCCACAGCACTCCAGCCCTGGCGACAGAGCAAGACTCCGTCTCAAAAAAAAAAAAAAAAAAAAAAAAGAAGAAAGGCTACACATTGGGTACAGTGTACACTGCTCAGGTGATGGGTGCACCAGAATCTCAGAAATCATGACTAAAGAACTTAGTCATCTAACCGAATGCCATCTGTTCCCCAAAAACTATTGAAATTTAAAAAAATAATAAAATTCTAAGCCCAGCTACTTGGGAGGCCAAGATGGAAGGATCACTGGAGGCCAGGAGTTCAAGCCCAGCCTGGGCAGTATAGCAAGACCCTATCTCTAAAAAAAGAAAAAAAAAAAACATTACAAAACTTAGCTGAATGCAGTGGCGCACACCTATAGTCCCAACTACTTGGGAGGCAAAAGTGGGAGGAGGATTGTTTGAACCTGGGAGACAGAGGTTGCAGTGAGCCATGATTGCGCCACAGCACTCCAGCCTGAGCAACAAAGTGAGATCCTGTCTCCGGGGGAAGGGGGGAAAGAAAGAAAGAAAAAAACAATTGGCCAGTTGTTGTGGCATGCGCTATAGTTTCAGCTACCTGAGAGTCTGAAGTGGGAAAATCCCTTCAGCCAAGGAGTTTGAGGCTGAAATGCCACCACACTTCAGCCTGGGCAACAGAGTAAGACCTTACCTCTTAAAAAAAAAGAATCACCTAAGCTTCTTATTTAAAATGTGAAGTATAGGCTTCTAGATTCTGCCCTCAGAGATTGTGACTGAGTAAGTCTAGAATGAAGCCCAGAAATCGGGATGACAAAGCAAGACCCTATCTCAAGAAGAAAAAAAAAAAAAAATAGTAATGCAAGGCTGCAATTTGAAGTAATAATGTTCTACAGTTCCATCTACCTCAATGACTTCAGTCATCACTTCCATGCTGGTTACTCTTAAGTATTTTGACATCCCATTCATGAATTTCTCCTTACTTGGACCATATTTTGTGGATCTTAAGACCAAAAGCGGAGCTGATAATCAACTAGCATGTCCTTGCTTTTAGTTATTGAAATAATAAAATACTAACAAAAACACTGGTAAATAGCTCTACACTAAGATCCCACTGTCAATTCCACCACAGTCTCGTCTGTCCTGGCCCCTCTCCTGAGAGCTGCCTATAATCCAGCGACGAGGAGGTCATACCTAACACACAGAGTTTCACCAGTATGCTAATTGGTTGAAATGTATCAGTTAAATATTACCTCTTTTAAAGATGATAATATAATCACGTTGGAACATGAGAGAAGGAACTGGTTTTAGTGGGGAGGATTATACGTTCAAGACATAAAATGATTTACATATTAGTTTAGATGGACTGGCCTACATCAAGTCCAAGATCACTAGGACTGTATTCTTCAAATCTGGCTGATTATCGGAATCTGAGACCCAACCCTGAGAAATTTTGATTCAGTACCGGACTGGGGCCCATCAGAATCACTAGTAGGACCCAAAAATCACTTTTTTTTTTTTTTTTTTTGGTTTGTTTTTCTGGGTTTTTTGAGACAGTCTTTCTCTGTCACCCAGGCTGGAGTACAGTGGCGTGATCTCGGCTCACTGCAACCACCTCCTGGATTCAAACAATTCTTGTGTCTCAGCCTCCCAAGAAGCTGGGATTACAGGCATGAGCCACCATACCAGGCTAATTTTTGTATTTTTAGTAGAGACGGGGTTTTGCCATGTTGGCCAGGCTGGTCTCGAATCCCTGACCTCAAGCAATCCACCCACCTTGGCTTCCCAAAGTGCTGGGATTACAGGCATGAACCACCGTGCCCAGCCAGAAATCGCTGGGTTTTTTTTTTTACATTTTCCCCAGCAGTTGAGAACATAGAGAAGTTGTACCAAAGTGTTGCCCCTCTATTGGACCTCAAGTAGGCATTTTTTCATTCATAGCATGATTAAAAAGATTAAGCAAGGATATGTCACTGGTTCTGTACAAACTACCACCACTGCTAGAAAGTATCACTTGCATATATTTTATAGACAGAAAGCAACTCAATGTTAAATTCCATTCAGCGGTATTCATTTTATTCCTGGCAATAAAGAACTTCTTTTCTAGTTTCTGTGAAAGTAAACTCCCCAAGGAAAAAACTCTACATGTAGGAAAAACATGCAGCAAAATGTAGTCACCTTTATATTATTTATTTGAATTTTAAGAGAAAATTTGTAATTTTAGATTATCATCTAAGTTAAATTAGTATTTGAATCAAAAGATACAGTGATGTTTTAGTCAGGTGTTACTTTTCTCTGAATCTTTTGTACAGGTTATTGAAACAAAGGAAGAATAACACTTCTGTAAAATGTTGTGTCATGGGTTTAATCCAGAGTCACTTATTACGTATATGATTCCTGAGTCACTAATGACTAAGACTTTCCTATAAGGAAAAGATTACTAACAATAGGCAATGTGAGCAATTGCAAAACTTTTTGAATAGTAATTATTATAGTTACAGAAAGATTTTTGAAAACTATTGAAGGAATTAAATTCTAATTACATTTATTTCAAACATGGAAATTAGCATCACTTTTTATTCAGAGACATGTACTTTTTTCCTGACGAATGAAAATCAACTTTGGGGATTTAGAAGCCTACAAACAGGTTTATAAAGAAATATATCTGTAACACTAATAGCAGTATCATTGTATTTATTGTCCAGAGTAAGGAGGTTATAGGTTTTATGTTAAAGATACCTTCTGAAAGTAAGGTTTCTGGTCCTTAACTTTGTTTATAATATTAAAACCTTTAGCCCGGCATGGTGGTACATGCCTGTGGTCCTGGTGACTCAAGAGGCTGAAGTAGGAGGATCACTTGAGCCTGGGAGGTCGAGGCTGCAGTGAGCTGTGGTCACGCCACTGCACTCTAGCCTAGGCAACAGAGTGAGATCCTGTCTCAAAAAATATATTTATATATTAAAACCTAATATATGTAACTACTTTCATGAAAAAATTGAACTAAAATAATTGAGACTGCTGCTATATGTTTTGTACAATTGAAATTAAATTTGATATGTTTTGAACAGCTCATTCTAGACAGAACTTAACTACAATTCATAAATGTTCTTAGTTATTCCCTGCCACCTTTTCCCCACACACACATTTGGACTATTCTGCACTTTGAAACACAAAGCAACTTGTCAGTTCAGTTTATTCAGTTAGGGTCACTTCTGTGAAAACAAAGCCAAGGCAATTGTTTGATTTAATTGACTAGAGAAACTGGTTATACAGGTTAGTAGCACTTAGTTTTATTTTTGTCCAGCTGCATATTTGAATGTTCATAAAGTAACTTAGTAGAATAATAAGATTCCAGTGACATTGTAATAGATTTTAAAGAATGATTACCAAAGCAAAGAAAAAAAACATGCTAAAACCAAACTATAGAAACTATTCATGGTATTTTTTTCTTTATGGCTCCACTTTCACTATAATGAAATGTGTTCCCCTAAAAAAGTAGTCTTCTTTTCTTTTACTATTCATTTCCTTCTTCTTTTTTTTTTTTTTTTTTTTTTTCCCCAGGATTTTTTTTTCCTGGGCTGTAGTTAATATAGCTATCAGAAAATTTCCTGTTCAGTTTAGATGAATAAATGCTTTTACAGAATAGTTCTCTATGTGCAAGCAGACATCCTCTAACAGTTGGTCAGCCCCCTCTTGGCTTCAGTGTCCTCCTTACCCAGCCAACCTCATGGCTGATAATTTTAACAATGTTCTCATTACTATCCTTGATTCTTTCTGCCTCCCACCATACTTTCCACTATATCCATCGCACTGTTCCCTGCTCCTTCAGTTCCTGGACTTCTGATCACTCATTATTTTATTAAAATGAGTGGAAAACCAAAAAATTGAAATGCTAAAGTATACTCTTAGGTCTTAATACTTTAAAAGTATATAGATCTCATGAACATAATGCATTTGAGGAAAAAATACAAATCATTTATTTTCCCAGGAAAACAGTAAATCTTTAATGGAACTTTTTAGCAATTATGACAAAAAGAATGGAAAAAAATGTTTAAACATATATAAAAGGCTAGAAGTTTATCGCCAAAGAGTATCTAAAGATCATAGAATAGTTAGGAATTCTGTCATTTTGCTTTGTGTAATAAATACCCCCTTCTTTACTCCTTCACCCTAATAATAGATATCCACCATTTGGTTGTGATTATCCAACTATAGAATACCTTTTTCAAGAACTCATTATATAGCAAAGTAGAAGCTTGCTGACACTGATAATGCTTTATTTAGTTTTGTTGTGACATACAATTACCATTTGCTTAGGGGAAAAAAAAAAAGAAGAAAAACAAGTAAATTTTTTAAAACTATGGTTGAGTATATATACATTGATAAAAATCCTTTGGGAGAAAACTTTGGCCTTGTGTGTTAAGAGCATTAAATAGTCATATCCCTTAGCCTAGTGTGTCTTCTATCTTGAAAAAAAAATTAACAAAGCAAATACTAACTTAAGAAAAAAAACTACAGTACTGAAAATGTTTGTTGTAATATTGTTTATAGTGACATAAATTATGTAATTTTTTAATATATTGTTTATATTGACTTATCATTGATAACATTCTAAATGTCTGTTACTATACATAGTGTAAATTATGATATATTGGCTTTGGTAGGCAGTTTTGTAACCACTAATAATATAAATACCATACTCTTAACAATCTGGAAAAACGATTCTGGTATAGGTTATGTGAAAAGGCACAACATAAAATTGTATATAGTACGCTAGCAATGAACAGTCTGACAAAGGAAATTAAGAAAACAATTCCATGTACAATAGCATCAAAAAGAAAAAAGTACAACCAGGCACGATGGCTCTGGACTTTGAAAGTCCAATGCCAGGAGAATTGCTTTAGCTCAGGAGTTTGAGCCCATCCTGGGCAACATAGGGAGACTTCGTCTCAATAAAAAATAAAGTTAGCCGGGTTAGCTAGGCGTGGTGGCTCATGCTTGTAGTCCCAGCTACTCGGGAGGCTGAGGTGGGAGGATTACTTGCGCCCAGGAGGTAGGCTGCAGTGAGTCATGATTTCCCACTGCACTCCAGACTAGGTGACAGAGTGAGTCCCTATCTCAAAAAAAAAAAAAAAACAAAAGGGAAGAAGAAAATGTTTCGGAGTAAATTAACCAAATGAACACAAGACATCCCATATTCATGGATTGGAAGATTTAATGTTGTTAGGATGATAATACTACCCAAAACATTCTACAAATTAGATGCAGTCCCTATCAAAATACCAATGGCATTTTTTACAGAAATAGAAAAACTCATCCTAAAATTTATGTGGAATTTCAAGGAACCCCCAAATGGCCAAAACAGTCTTTAAAAGGAAAAACAAAGTTGTAGCGCTCATATTTCCAGATTTCTGAACTTACTGTAAAGCTACAGTGAGCAAAACAGTGTGCAGTTAGAATAAGGATGGACATAAAGACCCATGGAATATTAATAGAATAGAGCCCAAGAGTGTCAGGACTATTTAGTGGAGAAAGGCCGATCTTTTCAACAAATGGAACTGGTAAAACTGATTATCTACATGCAAAAGAATGAAGTTGGACCCTTACCTTACACCATATTCAAAAACTAACTCAAACTGGATCAGAGACCTAAATTTAAGCATTAAAGATATAAAATTCATAGAAGAAAACATAGGAGAAAATCATGACCTTGGATTTGGCAATTTCTCCAAAAGGACAGGCACAAAAACATAAAGTAGATAAATTGAACTTCATAATTATAAAAACTTGTTTATTAAAGGAGATTATCAGCCAGGCCCAATGGCTTATGCCTGTAATCCCAGCTACTCAGGACGCTGAGGCAAGGGGATTTCTTGAATCCAGGAGGCAGAGGTTGCAGTGAGCCAAGATCGCACCACTGCACTCCAGCCTGGGTGACAGAGCAAGACTCCGTCTCAAAACAAGTAAGTAAAGAAGTAAATAAGATTATCAAGAAAGTGAAAAGACAACCCACAAAATGGAAGAAAATATTTGCAAATTATATATCTAATAAGACTGTATTATTAAGAATATATAAAGAACTCCTCCAGCTCAGCAACAACAAGAAAAATCACAATTAAAATACAAGCAAAAGACTTGGGAAGACTTCTCTCCAAAGAAGATATACAAATGTACAAATGCCCAGTATGCACATGAAATAACGTGCATTGGCCAGGATGTGGAGAAATTGAATCAAATTTCTTGCTAGTAGGAATGTAAAATCATATCACCACTGTGGAGCTGTTGCAGTTCCTCAAAAAGTTAAATATAGAATTACCACATGACCTAACAATTCTACTCCACTTCTAGGTAGCTACCCAACAGAATTGAAACAAGAACTCAACATATACAGTATTTGTGCACCAATGTTCATAGCAGCATTACTCACAATAGCCAAAAAGTGGAAACAACCCAAGTGTTCATCAAGAGATGAATGGATAAATAAAATGTACTATAAACATACAGTGGACTATCATTTCCCATTAAGAGAAGTGAAGTTCTAATACATGATACAACATAGATGAACTTTGAAAATGTCACACTAAGTGAAATAAGCAGACAGCAAAGGACAAATACTGTATTATTTCACTTATGTGAGGTATCTGGAATAGGCAGATTCACAGAGGCAGAAAGTAAGATACAGGTTTCTAGGGCCAAGAGGGAGGAGAAAATGGGGAGTTTTTGTTTAATGGGTACAGAGTTTCCGTATAGGCTGATGAAAGTGTTCTGGAAATAGAAGTGGTAGCTATTCAATATTATGAATGTACTTAATACCACTGAATTGTACACTTTTCACAGGATTAAAATGATAAAATTATATTTTAAACCACATTTGTCAAAAATTTGTACCTAATGATTTGGATATCTATGTATTTGTAAAATAAAGAAGGGAATATGAAGAAATGAAAAAATTACTGAATTATGATGTGAATATTTTTAGTAGAAATAAAGCTCAAATATTTATTAAGATATATTTTGTCATATAGCTTTTCAGACGAAGACAAATACTAAGAAAATTTAAGTTTATGCATTCTCAAAATTGCTATTAATGTTTTATTTAAAATTTTTTCAGCCAGGCGAGGTGGCTCACACCTGTAATCCCAGCACTTTGGGAGGCTGAGGCGTGTGGATCACCTGAGGCCAGGAGTTCAAGACCAACCTGGCCAACATGGTGAAACCCCATCTCTACTAAAATTACAAAAATTAGTGGGGCATGGTGGCAGGTGCTTGTAATCCCAGCTACTCAGAAAGCTGAGGTAGGAGAATCACTTGAACCTGGAAGGCGGAGGTTGCAGTGAGCCGAGATCGCACCACTGCACTTTAGCCTGAGTGACAGAGCGAGACGCTGTCTTAAAAAAAAAAAAAAAAAAAAGAAACAAAAAAAATTCTCATTTGTAGTCACTATTAAGAATAGCTATATTGATCCACTCTTAAAACCTTCAAATTTACACAGGAAAAACTTTTCAGAATAATTCATGTCAAAGGAATTTCTGTACTATATTTGTGCTAGAGCATTTTGAATGATTTTATTTTGTTGTCACATTTTCTAGATTTTAATAAAACCTGTGTTTCTTTAGCTTGACAGGGCCAATTCGCTATTAAACCAGACTCAACAGCCTTACAGGTATCTCATTGAATCAGTGCGTCAGAGAGATTCTAAGATTGATTCACTGACGAAATCTATTGCACAACTTGAGAAAGATGTCAGGTAAACCATCTACAAATCTTTCATTTGAATAATAAAGACATTGTTACTATATTGCTGCTGTAGATGAATTTGGGTTGTAAATCGTGAACAGAAAATTTGAATAATGAAGGTGATCTTAAACGTAATGAATATTAAACTTTTCTTAGAAAAACTAAGGTCACATCACATCAGGTGTTCACATTCCACCTGTGATCAGATGCCGTAGCAAGGAAATAACAATGTTACACTTAGGAGCATTACATTCCATCTGTCCTAGAGGGCACAACCGCTATTGGTCCTTGTTTCCCTGGAACTCTTTAGTGTGATATAGATTGACCAAAGGGAGAGGAGGAATAAAACCAGATCCATTTGTGTCATTAAAATGGCTTTTTAAACAGAAATAAAATTTACATTTACTTAGATTTATATTGATTTTTCCAAGGAATGTTTAGGCTTTTCTTCTGACCTTTTACATGAAAGTAACTTTTACATGAAAGAAAGAATAAATAAATTTCTTTCACTTCCTTAATTTGTAATGTTTTTGTATGAGATCTTATCCAAAGAAAATTTGCTATGACCATTTTGGTTTTTTAAACTGAAATAAAAGAATGAAGATATGTATAAATTAAACAGTTTTACTTGTGGATAGATGGTTAGTTTGCTTAGTTATTAAATTTCTAAGATTATAAGAATAATTTAGATTTTTATGGGTAAATTATTAACTGATTATAAATGTAAAAGAGAATTAGGTGGGAATAGAAATGGTTAAATCAAGGAATTGGAAAACAATAAGGAGAAGATGGTTGTTAAATCCAGGTTTCCTAAAGTATGCAAACAAAAATATAAAACTAATGGTAACTAACTGCAAAGTATAAATGTTATTTTTAATGAATCATAATAATTACCTTCTTTCATTTCTACCTCACCAAAACAATTGGTCTAGAACTTTATTCCTGTTCTTAATTTTTTTATGATTTGTTTAAATAATTTAGGAGCACATTTATACCTTACATGTCAAAATAAATAAGTTTGTTTCTAGATTAATTTTAAAGTTAAAAATTCTGTATACAACCTACAATAATAAATTAATTGTTCTATAAATACTTCTTGGGGACAATAGAAATTATGTCTTTCACAATTCACTGGGCACCTGGTTATCTTAGGGAAATTGAAGAAAGAACCCCAAATAGAATTTTTTCTTCCTATGTTACATATTTCTGTTAAATTTGAATCTTTTATGGCCAGGAGCAGTGACTCACACCTGTAATCCCAGCACTTTGGGAGGCCGAGGCAGGCGGATCACGTGAGGTCAGGAGTTCTCAACCATCCTGGCCAACATAGTGAAACCCTGTCTCAACTACAAATACAAAAGTTAGCTGAGCATGGTGGTGCATGCCTGTAGTCCCAGCCACTCTGGAGGCTGAGACAGGAGAATCGCTTGAACTGGGGAAACGGAGGTTACAGTGAGTTGAGATCATTTCACTGCACTTCAGCTTGGGCAACAGAGTGAGACTCTGTCTCAAAAAAATTAAAATTAAAATGAAATTTTGAATCTTTTTTTTTTTTTTTTTTTGAAACGGAGTCTCACTCCATCACCTAGGCTGGAGTGCAATGACACAATCTCTGCTCACTATAACCTCCGCCTCCTGGGTTCAACTGATTCTCCTGCCTCAGCCTCCTGAGTAGCTGGGATTACAGGTACACGCCACCACACCTAGCTAATTTTTGTATTTTTAGTAGAGACGGGGTTTCACTATGTTGGTCAGGCTGGTCTCTAACTCCTGAACTCGTGATCCACCTGCCTCAGCCTCCCAAAGTGCTAGGATTAAAGGCGTGAGATGCCATGCCCGGCCTTGAAATTTGAATCTTTTATATGTCATATTTTACCGTTATATTCTTGTGATAGGGAGGTATATAAAACTCCTGAGGAAAAAAATTACTTCTTTCACAGTTATCTCCAAATAAATTTGATGATTAATTTTACTAAGAATTAAGGTAGTTTAAAATGCTTAATATAGAGAAAGTAATAGCTAGCTGTAGGAGAAAATTATAAAGATGAACAAATTCAGCCATAGATAAATTAAGCAACTTGTCCTCTCAGAACATACAGCATTGTGATAGAGTCAGAATTCAAATTTATATCTGTCTGCTTGCTAATTCTATTCTCCTAACCATTAGGTTATACTGCCCCTCTATGTTCTATTCTGACTAAGGGATATTATTTCTGTAACTAAAATAATTAAGGAAGAGAACAAAAAATAGTGTATCATAGTGATTAAAAGTAGCACTTTAATGAGGATCGTTGTTGAAGCAGGGTGATAGATATATCAGGGTTTGCTGTTACATATTTTCTCTTCTGAAATATTCTATTATAAAGTTTTTTAAAAAACAAATTTTAAAAGGAAGTTTTCAAATTCAACTCAGCACTTAGTTTTGAGTTAGGGCAAGTACATTTAAACTCTCTATACCTCTGTTGTCCAATAGAACTTTCTATAATGATAAAAATATTCCATATCTGTGCTGTCCAGTATGGTAGCCACTAGCTAGCCACATGTAGATGTTGAGCATTTGTTTTGGGGTTTTGTTGTTGTTGTTGTTGTTGTTGTTTTTGAGACAGAGTCTCGCTCTGTCACCCGGCTGGAGTGCGGTGGCGCGATCTCGGCTCACTGCAACTCCACCTCCCAGGTTCAAGCGATTCTCCTGTCTCAGCCTCCCATGTACCTGGGACTACAAGCACCCACCACCACACCCGGCTAATTTTTGTATTTTTAGTGAAGATGGGGTTTTACCATGTTGGCCAGGGTGTTCTTGAACTCCTGACGTCAAATGATCTGCAGGCCTTGGCCTCCCAAAGTGCTAGGATTACAGGCGTGAGCCACTGCACCCAACCTGAGCATTTGAAATGTGGCTACTGTTACTGAGGAACCAAATTTTTAATTCCATTAAAATTGAATTGTTAAAATTATATTATCTTTAATTTTATTAAGATTAAATTTAAATTATGTTAATTTAATTTTATTAAAATTGAAGATAATTTTAATTGCTGTAGTGGCTAATGGCTGTAGTATTCCACAGCACATCCAGTTTCCTCATATGTGAAATGAGAGTGGTGCCGAGGCAGGCAGATTACCTGAGCCCAAGAGTTCGAGACCAGCCTGGACAACATGGCAAAACCATGTTTGGTTTTGTCTCTACAAAAATTACAGAAAAATTAGCTGGTGTGATGGCACACTCCTGTAGTCCTGGCTACTTGGGAGGCTGAGATGGGAGGATGACTTGAGCCTGGGAGGTGAAGGTTGCAATGAGCAACTGCACTCCAGCCTGGGTGACAAAGCAGAACTCTGTCTCAAAAAAAAAAAAAAAAAAAATGAGAGTGGTGCTAACAGCAACTGATTGATAGGGATGTTCTGAGGAATAAATGATATAATCTTCATTATATATATATAGATAAAATAGTGCCTAAACATTATATTCAACAGTGTTCAATAAATGTTTGCCATTCTTTTTTTTTTTTTTTTGAGACGGAGTCTCGCTCTGTCGCCCGGGCTAGAGTGCAGTGGCCGGATCTCAGCTCACTGCAAGCTCCGCCTCCCAGGTTTAGGCCATTCTCCCGCCTCAGCCTCCCGAGTAGCTGGGACTACAGGCGCCCGCCACCTCGCCCGGCTAGTTTTTTGTATTTTTTAGTAGAGACGGGGTTTCACCGTGTTAGCCAGGATGGTCTCGATCTCCTGACCTCGTGATCCGCCTGTCTCGGCCTCCCAAAGTGCTGGGATTACAGGCTTGAGCCACCGCGCCTGGCCTATGTTTGCCATTCTTAGTACTTACCATACGTGTAACAAATTTTTGGTTGAAAATTACATTAAAATGAGAAATAACATTTCTCAAAATATGTTGAATTTGAACAAAAATTAAGACTCCCCTAATAACAGCAACAGTTTTCATAAAGGCCATGTCATTTATGGAATTAATTACCAAGAAAAATTTTGTACTAAACATGAGTCCTTCATTGTGTGATATTTTAGTACATTCTGAACTGATAATTCACAGGATATGAAATCTTATTCTTAATTGAAGCAACTACCTTCTAAAGTGAAAGGTTATTAATACTTTCAGTAGTTTAGTTATGACATTTGAGATGCTGCTATAGGGGTACCCTGGTTGCATGAATGAAATGCTGTGATGTAACAATGCCATTAAAAAGCTCGGCCAGTCATTCAGATATGGTAGAATAGATCACAGTTCTGTATACCCACATCCCTACTCTAAGCAGATGGCATTTCAAATCCTGGAGTGGGATTATCCTGGGCTTTAAATACACGTCAGGCTGGTTTCTGTTCTTATGGTAAATGTGTCTGTAAAATTAGATATTAATATGAACCTGAAGGGGTAGTTGTGAAAATTAAATTTAGGAACATATATAAAGCTTTGGCACATAGGAGAGTCCCAGTAAATGTTACTTCCGTCCCCTTGTCTTTTATTTGAAATTTAAACATTAATGATGGCCCATCCAAAAGCATTATCAAGTTATTATGTTCCTTAGAAAACATAAACAGGAAAATTCCTATTCCTCTTTGCTAAGTGTTGATGTTAGTTGTCAAAAATAATTGCATCAATTTATGACTTTTAAATGTTTTTCTAATTCAATAAAAACGCTTTGAATAACTGAATAATTGTATGCTTTTCTTAGAAAATTAAACAATGCCAGTATACCATAAGTATACCATACTTATCCCTTGAAAATGAACTATGTATACAATATATTCAATATCTAGAAAGGCTAGAGTAAATATGCACTAAAATGAAATCATTATAAACACATTAAAAGCTAACATTTGAGATGTCACCATTAACTGCTTTAAATTCCCCTATTATTAAAGTAATACTTTATTCTAAAAGTAGTACTGATAACTTTCTTCCACCAAGCCACAAGAGACAGTCTGCGTAATACAGTTTGATCTCTACTTCAGAAAGGAAGGAAGCTTGGAAAGAGAATAATTCGCATAATTTTCTTTGCCTGTTGTCAGTTCTTAGTTTATTCTTAACTGGTAAAGAAAAGACTACATTGTCAACTTCTCTTACAAAGCTACCTGAGAGTATATTGATCCAGGAAGTTAAGAAACAATATATCAGGAATGTTTTCATATTGCAGGTGAAACAGAGCCATAAACATGAATTTCTAAGTAATAATTAACAGTGAATTGAACAATTATGGGTGTAATATACCATTCAAGATAGATGTACTTATAAGGAGATTTGTTTTGTAGTTGTTTTATGAGTCACTCGTAGAAGCTTTGTACTTTCAAAGGTAAGTTTCTACTGTTATGAAATATGCCTTATGAAGACTAAAATTCTATTGAGTAAATACATACTAGAAGAAGAGTGAATACGATAATCATACTCAGTTTTAGAGACCCACATGTTGAAGGTTGTCTCCCTGTGGTCGAGTATATTATAAAGAAGACAAAATATATGCCCAGATATTGTAATCACAGCAATATAGTCTGGGAAGTCCACATTGTTTGTAATAAACTCATGTCTTACAGGTACAACATAATTGTTCTGTAAGCCAACTTATCCCCCCACCATTTATTCCATGTATATATGGTTGTTTTGATATTTAATTATAGAATACTTTATTTTTGAAAAGTTAAACATGACAATATAAAAGCATTTGTAAAGAATTATCCAGTCAGAATCCTTTAATTACCTCAACATTCCATTCCGATTACACTACATTTTCTTGAGAAGAGCCTTTTGGTATTTGAGACAGAGAGTGTGTGTGTGTGTGTGTGTGTGTGCACTGAATGTGAGTTATATGCTTAAATACCGTGGTTGGCAGTGTATAAGTATACATGTATATGAACACAGACACATATGTGTTCCTTAAAAATTCCTAGTCCTATTTACTGGATATTTAAATTTGAAAAAATATTTTACCTTCAAAGTGATTCCAGCTAAAGATAGGTTAGAATTCTGGAGTTAGAGAAACATGTGATCCTTACCATGCTTTGGAGATTCTAGCAGAACATGGCACTCAGTTTCCTTTATACTGTTTTGTTCTTTTTCAACTCCTCAGCTCTTGTAGGATCTCTGGCGCCTAACTCTAAAAGTCAGTTTGTTTTTCAGCTGAGCTGCTTACCTTTATTGACATTTAATTACTATTTTACTCTGATGCCTATTTTTTAATCTAAATTAGTAATGCTGTATAACATTTATATAGAGTTTTATGAGTTCAACACTTTATATAATCATTCACATAGCCCTTTGACATACATGAGTATTATGTTCCACTTTACAGATATAAAAACTGAGGTTCCGTGGGGTGGTATGTGTTATGCTTTACACCATACATTTGAGTCTGAGTCAGTGGCACAGTTGGAAACAGAAGTCAGAATTGCATCTAGTCTGTCTCCTCAGAGGACAAACTATGATGCTTCCTTCTCGATTACTTGGAAGGAGAAGAATATGGGCTTTCCCTCTTAAATCCTTCAAATTAGCAATTGCTCCAGAATGCCTACTACTGTTTCTTGAATTAAAAAAAAAAAAAAGTCTGCCCAATATTATTCTAAAAATTAGTGACTTTCCTTTATTTATTTATTTATTTATTTTTAGAGAGAGCCTCACTCTGTCTCCCAGGCTGGAATACAGTGGAGCATCATAGCTCGCTGCAGCCTCGAACTCCTGGGCTCGATCGATCCTCCTACCTCATCCTTTGATGTAGCCGGGACTAAAGGTGCATGTCTCCACACCTGGCTAACATTTTTTTTTTAAGAGATGGAGTCTCTCTTGTGTTGCCCAGACTAGTCTCGAACTCCTGGACTCATGCAGTTCTCCAACCTCAGCCTTCCAAAGTGCTAGGATTACAGGCATGAGCCAGTGTTCCCTGCCTCCATTTTCTTAAAGTAGAACTTAAGTAGAACTTTAGAAATGTTTTTACCTGCCAGGTGCAGTGGCTCACGCCTATAATCCCAGCACTTTGGGAGGCCGAGGTGGATGGATCACGTGAGGTCAGGAATTTGGGATCAGCCTGGCCAGCATGGTGAAACCCCATCTCTACTAAAAATACAAAAATTAGCTGGGCACGATGGCACACACCTGTAGTTCCAGCCACTTAGGAGGCTGAGGCAGGAAAATCAGTTGAACCCAGGAGGCAGAGGTTGCAGTGAGCCAAGATCATGCCAGTGCACTCCAGCCTGGGTGACAGAGCGAGACTTCGTCTCAAAAACAAAAAAATGTTTTTACCTATTTAAAACAATTCTTGTTTGTTTTACCCTCACAAATTTTTTCTTTTTTTTTTATTGTAATCATTCATTAAATAATTGCCACCGTGCCCAGCCAGAAATTGAAAATTGAACTAATAATTTGGAAACAAACGTTCTTTTTTCAAGTTTATCACAGACTAAGTACCTGATTCACTTACTTAACTCAATTATATACCTGATAATTTAGTTTGTGGTAAATTATAAAATATTACTTTCAGTTTTAAGGATAAATGTTTTAATTTGACTTCTAGTATCTTGTGTTGTAATAGTTTGCTGACATACTACTTCTTACCTTTTATGTGAGTTTCACTTTATCTTTGTACATTTTAGTAGTAAATAGTCATCTTTACAACATTAATTTTATGCCTATACTAGACAGGAGAGTATTCTCAGACAGCATGTCAGGTACATTGTCAAATGGATTCTTAAGAGAAGAAAAGCTGGGCGCAGTGATGTATGCCTGTAGTCCTGGATACTAGGAGGCTGAAGCAGGAAGATTGCTTGAGCCCAGGAGTTTGAGGCTGTAGTTCATTGTTACCATGTCTGTGAATAGCCACTGCACTCCAGCCTGGGCAACATAGCAAGAGTCCATCTGTTAAAAGAGAGAGAGAGAGAGAGAGAAAGAGAGAAAGAAAAGAGAGAGGGAAGGAAGAAAAGAGAAAAGAAAGGAAAAGAAAAGAAAAAGGATCTTGTTACAAAATAGGCCATTCATTAGGCCAAACGTTTTAGTGGCTAGTCTGGAATATTTATGGACTATAAATTTATCTTTAATTCAAACCATCAGATTCATGTTTATTCTTTTAATATTTACCATTTATTAACTATATTTACACTAACATAATGACTTTTTAAAACTTGGGTTTTTTTTTTTCAGCAACTTAAATAAAGAAAAGTCAGCTTTACTACAGACGAAGAATCAAATGGCATTAGATTTAGAGCAACTTCTAAATCATCGTGAGGTATTTTTCCTATTTTGTCATAATTTTAATCGTTTTAAGCTTTTTTTAAAACTGCTCTCAGATTAAAATTATTGGATCCCAGTTGTGCATGTTCATTAATGACTTATTCATGTCTCACTGTAATTTTGTCCTTTTTTATTCAACTTTTTATATACTTCTTAGAGTTAATTCTTATTCCTAGAATGCCCCTTCTTGTTTTGTTGATATCTGTCACTGAATTTCCCCATATTATTTAATAATTGTTTTATCTTATTCTGCAACTAGACAGTAAATTTCCTTAGTGTGCCTCTTGTCTTCTTTATCAATGTTGCCCAGTGCCTATAGTGTAGATAGAGTATTTGTGTGGAGCTTTAAAGTTCATAAAATTATTTTCTTTTCTTCATTTGTTCCCCACCAAAATTCTTTTAGAGTAAATATAATTCCTGTTTTATAGATGGAGAAATAAGTTTTAAGTGGCTTGCCCATGGCAGTTAGTAACTAAGAGATAAGTCCTGTTTTATTTTTTTCCTTTAAGTAAGGTTTATTGAGGTATAATCTACAAAGAATAAAATTCCCCATTTTTAGCAGACATGTCTGTGATTTTTGACAAATGCACACAGTTGCATCAGCACCACCAGTCAATATATAGAATAGTTCCATTACTCCAAAAAATTCCCTCATTACCCCTTTTTAGCTGACCCTTTTCCTCAATCCCCAGCCCTATCAACCACTGGTCTATTTTCTGTACCTATTGTTTACCTTTTACAAAATGCTATAAAAGTGAAATTATCAGTATATAGCCTTTTGAGTCTGGCTTTTCTCAGTTATAATAATACATTTGCAATTCATCTATATTGTTGCAATATAGGTGTATAATATGTTGACCTCAAGTGATCCGCCTGCCTCAGCCTCCCAAAGTGCTGGGATTACAGGTGTGAGCCTGTATATACATCTATATTGGTCATATGTTTCCTTTTTATTGCTGAGTAATAAGCCATTATATGGATGTAAACCAGTTTGTTAATTCTTTCTCAGTTGATGGACATTTGAGTTGTTTCCATTTGAGGACATCTCCAAATAAAATAGCTGTAAACAATTATGTACACATGTTTATATAAATGTAAGTTTCCATTTCTCTTGGGTAAACACCCAGGAGCGTGATTACTGGGTTGTATGGCAGGTGTATGTTTAAGTTTATAAGAAACTGTCAAAATTTTCCAAAGTTACTATATTTTTGCATTCCCCCTCTACAATGAATAAGAGTTCAATATTCTCTGCATCCTCACGAACCATTGGTATTTTTAATACAAATCCTACTTTCTACTGAACTATGACTACCTCGTCTTAGCCATCTTTTTACCACTTTGTTATTCTAATAGAAAAAGAAACTTTTTTTTTTTTTTTGAGGCAGTGTCTTACTCTGTCACCCAGGCTGGAGTGCAGTGGTGTGATCTCGGCTCACAGGAACCTCTGCCTTCCGGAGTTCAAGCGAATCTCTTGGCTTAGCCTCCTGAGTACCCGGGATTACAGGTGCATTCCACCATGCTGTCTAATTTTTGTGTTTTTAATAGAGACTGGGTTTTGACATGGTTGGCCAGGCTGATCTTAAACTCCTGACCTCAAGTGATCCACCCGCCTCAGCCTCCCAAAGTGCTGAGATTACGGGTGTGAGCCACCGCGCCTGACCAGGAAACGAAACAGTTAAAACATATCATTGGTTTACGAGTATCCTCATACTAGTCTGGGAGAGGTATACCACATGTTGGGAAGAAATTATTGGAAGAATATTGTTAAGAGAGGGGAACTGGAAACTATTACTGGAAGCAGTTCCAAGGTACGTGTCCTAGAGATGGGTCAGAAGAATTGGAGGATTGTCTGTATCTGAGAAGTGGCATTGGAGTGAGTTTTCTTAAAGGTGTCTTCTATGTGATGGGTGAAAAGGATAAGTGTCCCTGGACTAGAGTGTAATTATAACATTTAGGTAGATAAGTCAATCTAACAACAGGTTACAGAGCTAGGAAAAGCTTCTCTGAAGATATTTATTCTTTCTTCTGAGTTCTGACATTCTAGACCTTATCCATCACTGCTACTATCACTTATGTCCTAGGATTCTGCTTTCAAATAATTGTCTCTTCACTGTGGAAACCTGATTCATTCACTATGTGGAATTTTCACAAGTGTTTTTGAAATTAAATACTTAAGCGTAGTAACTATAGATGACCAGCCATATCAACTACATTTTTTTAAAACTAGATACTAATTTTTTTTTTCAGAATGGCAGTTCTCATTTGATTTTAAGGGGATGTGCTACACTGAAGAATATATGAGCAGTTCTAACACTTGGAATCACATTACTCATGAGTCCAAATAAGGACCAAAAATGTTTGCTTGGTGGATTGAGAAGAAAATACGTGTAAGCATGCAAATTAAATTCTAGCAGAGCTGGGCACAGTATCACACACCTGTTGTCCCAGGTACTCTGGAGGCTAAGGCAGGAGGATCGCTTGAGCACAGGAGTTTGAGACTATAGTGCACTCTTATCTCACCTGTGAATAACCACTGCATTCCAGCCTGAGCAACGTAGTGCAACCCTATCTTTTAAAAAACAAAGAAAGAGAAACATGGAGGGAGGGTGAGACGGAAGGAGAGGAAGAAGAAGGAGGAAGAAAGGAAGCGAGAGAAGGAGGGAGAAATGTAAACACTAGCAAGATGAAATTACTCATTAATTGCCTACTACTACATGTCATTACTGATATTTATATGGATGCATATTTAGATAATTGTCAGTTTTTATGTATTTGACAGTATATCTTTATTTTGGCAATGATATTTTAATAATTTAATATTGTATAGCTTTTGATGATACCAAACATCTAAAAGCAACTTTTTTTGTTTTAAAGCAAAGTAAAAATTAAAGCTTAGTAAAAACAAATCTGATGTTATTAATCATTTTCTAAGAAACCATTTACTACCAACTTACATCATATATGCACATGCAAAGGCCTCTGCAAATTGCTTATATGGAAATAAAACAGCTGGTGTGACCCCCCTAGAGATGCTTAGCCATTCACTTGAACATTAACCTGATGAAACAAAGGGTCCGTAGGATTGATTTATTCACTTGATTGTTCGGAGGATCATGTCTTCATAATAGTCAATAGATAACAGTTGGATAAGAATAATTCTGATTTTTTTGAAAATGAAAATCAGGGCTGGGACTAGGGTGAGGCAAACAAGGCATCTAGGACATATGATGTAAGGAGGTGCCTACTCTCAGAGTGGGCAAAGAGCATGGATGGCCCCTGGGAGCCACTGCCTCTACCTAAGGCCACTAGCTTGCCTCACCCTGGTCAAGACCCTGGGAAAATTATCTGATACCAGTCATGGTTTTAATCAGTTAAATTTGGGCAGTGTAAATGAGTGATTCGAAAAGAGACCAAATGAACCTTTTCAAGTTTCTTATTTTCTTTTTTGCATGGGACAGCTCTTGCTCTAACGTTGTTTCGTTTTGGTTTTGTTTTGTTTTGAGATGGAGTTTTGCTCTGTCACCCAGGCTGGAGTACAGTGGCACTATCTCAGCTCACCGCAACCTCCACATCCCTGATTCAAGCAGTTCCCCTGCCTCAGCCCCTCAAGTAGCTGGGATTGACAGGCACACGCCACCACGCCTGGCTAATTTTTTTGTATTTTTAGTAGAGATGGGTTTTTACCATGTTGGCTAGACTGGTCTCGAACTCCTGACCTCAGGCAATCCGCCTGCCTCAGCCTCCCAAAGTGCTGGGATTACAGGCATGAGCCACTGCACCCAGCCTAGCTCTAACTTTTTTTAGCAGTGTCACTGAGTTCTGAGTAGTCTGTATGTGTTCATGTAATGTGAAGTAAGATCACCAGTTCATTTACATAATTCCAAAATATGTATTAAACAGAAAAAACAAGTAGGACAATTCTAGGTTGACAATTCAAAAACATTTGGGGCATGACCACAGAGAGTTTTTATTTTCTATATTAGTGTTAGCTCAAATATATTAGCTTAAAAGTATCTTCTCTCATGTTAAGAGTTAGGATGTGGTGTGACAATTTCTAGGAATGTGTATTGATATCTTACAGTTGTGTATTTCTTGAACTATGAGTGGTATATTTGGTGGTTTTTAGTCTTAACTTTTTTTTTGAGAGAAAATATATTAGACCACTAATTTCAGAATGATATAATGGGAAGAGCAGGTAGGTATAGAGAGAAATAGGATATTTTAGGTTGACTTTTCATACTACAAAGCTCAACTGGGTTGGGTAAATGGTTAAAGGATTTACACAACAAATACTAACTTTAAAATGTGCATAAAGCCGGGCGCGGTGGCTCAAGCCTGTAATCCCAGCACTTTGGGAGGCCGAGACGGGCGGATCACGAGGTCAGGAGATCGAGACCCTCCTGGCTAACACGGTGAAACCCCCGTCTCTACTAAAAATACAAAAAATTAGCCGGGCGAGGTGGTGGGCGCCTGTGGTCCCAGCCACTCGGGAGGCTGAGGCAGGAGAATGGCGTGAACCCAGGAGGCAGAGGTTGCGGTGAGCTGAGATCCGGCCACTGCACTCTAGCCTGGGCGACAGAGCAAGACTCCGTCTCAAAAAAATAAATAAATAAATAAAATAAAATAAAATAAAATGTGCATAAATTGAATTGAGAGCTTATACCTGCCCACACTTGTCCATTCTAAATTCTCCAGGTTTTGTCCCTATATTCAGTAAAATGTTCGTAAAGCAGAGGGGAAAAGGGCAAAATATCTCTCCTCACAGAATTTCTTTTATTAAAGAACAATTTAATGTCATGTCTTCTGCTTTTGTAGAAGATCAAAACAAAGTGTGATCTCTCTTGGTTTTGTAAAACTATTTAAGGCAGTCTACTAAGTACATCCACATAAATGACATAATCTAATCTTTACTACAATCCACTGATAAATATCATTGTCCTCATTGTTAGAGATGAAACTGATGCTGATAAGAGTTAAATAACTCAACTGTGATTACATAGTCAAAACTAAAAGTAATTCATTTTTTTCCCCGAAACAAAACTAATGTCCTTTTTCCTTAGTCTCATTTAGACAGAAAAAAAACTCATGATAAATTATTGCTTATATTCCAGGAAAATTTTTTCCTCTGGGCGTGAAGTTATATTCCTCTTTCTTGTTTTCATAAAAATGAAAACTTTGTAATTTAATGTGTTTCCTTTTTGTCTTCATTGCCAGAAAACTCAGAGCTGAATATCTTGTACCAGGTGTTATAATCTTTTTTTTCCTCTTTCGCTTTTGATACCTCAGAATAACTTTATCTGTTTCCTTCAGGTGGGCTGTAATCTATCTTACTCTAAAATTTCTTCACTTGTACTCAGATTAAGACCTCTTAGGTGTAAATAAAATATAAACCTTAAATAATTAGATATTAAAAATAGGTAAACGGAAAAGATAAACTGATAGGATCTCACTTTTAGATAACAGTAGCAGGACTTCAAATAAAACATTCATTTTGAAAAGATTTTGAGTATAAGAAATGTGATTTCAGGCCCGATGCAGTGGTTCACACTTGTAATCCCAGCACTCAAAAAGGCCAAGGTGGGAGGAACGCTTGAGGCTAAGTGTTCAAGACCAGCCTGGACAACCTAGAAAGATCCCATCTTCACAAAAAATTCAGAATTTAGCTGGGCATGGTGGTGCACGTCTGTATTCCCAGCTACTAGGGAAGTTGAAGCAGAGAGATAGCTTGAGCCCAGGAGGTTAAGGCTGCAGTGAATCATAATCACATCACGGCCCTCCAGCTTGAGTAACAGCAAGACTGTCTTCTAAAAAAAAAAAAAAGAAGAAATGTGACTCCTTCAAATGGCTTCTAGCTTGAGCTTATCACTCAGTAGTCTTCATTAGTTGCATTTAGTTTTCATCTGTTTTTATCCATTCATCTTTGCCTTAAAGAAACAAGATTTACTGATTACCTTTGGAAATTCTAATTCTGCTTTTCTTTGTATATATTTTATCCACATGTCCTTAGAATATAAGTTTTTGAGAGTAAGAAAAGTATCCTCCATCAGCCAAATGCCTAATAGAATACTGAGTTCAGTTGTAAGAAGCTGATATAGAAGCCCTTTTCTCATGGCTCTTGGAGCTGTATAAGGGCAGTGGGAAGAACACCATTTAGGAAGCTATTCCAGTATTTCAGTGAGTGATGGTGGTGTCTTGAACTAGATTGGTGATGACGAGATAAAACAAAAATGGACTGATATGAAAGCTATTTAAGAAGCATAATCACAGGGCTTGGTGATTGAGTACATTAGGGACTGATTAAGAGAGGACGAATGAGAATTGATGCCTAGGTTTTTGGCTTGTGTCTTTAGTGGTGCTACAAAGAACCTAGAAGAAAGAGTTTGGGGAAGAAAAGTTCAAGAAAATATCTAAGTGGATATATACACTGGAGATTTGGAAATGTAGGTTCTTGTGCCCAAGAAAGAGAATTCATCTGGTAATAGAAATTTGAAAGTCACAACATAAAGATGTTACTTCACATGGAAATAGAGAAAATGAACCAGTGAGACTATATAGAGTGAGAACAGAAGAAGGCTTGTGACAGAATGGTGATGACTACCAGCATTTAACGGAAGGGCATGGGAAAAAATGCTTACACAAAGAGTGAAGAGTGACCAGCATCAGTGAGGAGCATCGGGAAGAGAGTAGAGTCCCTAAAGCCCAGGGAGAAGCATTTATAACAGAGCCATTGTCCGCAGTGACATGTGCTCTCAAGAGGTCAGGCCAAAGAAAGATTTTTAAAAAAGAGTGATTTGGATTTAATAGGATGCTAAAGGGCCGGGCATGGTGGCTCATGCCTGTAATCCCAGCACTTAGGGAGGCTGAGGCAGGCAGATCACTTGAGCTCAGGAGTTTAAGACCAGCCTGGCCAACATGGCAATACCCCATCTCTACAAAAGATACATAAATTAGCCAGGCTTGAGGGCATGCACCTGTAGTCCCGGCTACTTGGGAGGCTGAGGTGGGAAGATCTGGGAGAATTGCCTGAGCCCAGGAGGTGGAGGTTGCAGTGAGCCAAGATTGTACCACTGCACTCCAGCCTGGGTGGCAGAGTCAGAGCCCTGTCAAAAAAAAAAAAAGAAGAAGATGCTAAAGCAGTTTCAATGGAGCTGGAGGTAAAAAGCAGATTGCCATGAAAAATAGGCAATCCTTAGAATATTTGAAGAAGAAAAGATAGGACAATTGAGGAAAGGGCATGAGATCAAGAGCTTTTACTAGGCCGGGCACGGTGGCTCCCGCCTGTAATCCCAGCACTGGGAGACAGAGGTGGGTGGATCCCTTGAGGCCAGGAGTTTGAGACCAACCTGGCCAACATGGTAAACCCGTCTCTACTAAAAACAAAAAATGTCACCGGGCGTGGTGGCAGACGCCTGTAGTCTCCGCTACTCGGGAGCCTGCGGCAGGAGAAGCACTTGAACGCAGGAGGTGGAGGTTGCAGTGAACTGTGATCATGCCACTATACTCCATCCTGGGTGACAGAGCAAGACTCTGTCTCAAAAAAAAAAAAAAAAAAAGAGCTTTTGCCTCTCAAAGCTAGAGATTACCCAATTTAAATAGTGACAGGAAGAAGCAAAATAGAGACATTAAAAGTACAAAAAAGAAAGGGATAATCAGTTGAACAAAAGTGATAGGAAAGGAGGAGACTCATAGCAAAGTCATGGAACTCAGCTTTAGACCACCAGTGTTACCTTTTCCATTTTGAAGAGTAGAAAAAATAATTATGTGAAAACAGAAGTAAGTTTATAGGTTTAGTGGTATTTATTTATCTATCATTTGAGACTGGGCACGGTGGCTCCTACCTGTACCCACAGCACTTAGGAAGGCCAAGGCAGGCAGATCGCTTGAGCTCAAGAGTTCAAGACTAGCCTGGACAACATGGTGAAACTGTCTCTACAAAAAATATGAAAATTAGCCAGGCATAGTGGTACACATCCCAGCTGCTTAGGAAGCTGAGGTGAGAGGATTGCTTGGGCCTGAGAGGTTGAGGCTTCAGTGAGTGGTGATTGCACCACTACAGTCCAGGCTGGGTAACAGAGCTAGACTCTATCTAAAAAAACACTAAAAATAAGAAAAATTATCTGTCCTTTGAAGCCCTCCCTAACTCAGGAGAGAAAAATATACCCTTTTCTACCTCATTCCTATAACTTTTTAAATATTTCTGTTAATGTTCATATTATTGTGTGATTATGCATCTGTCTTACCCATTAGATTGACAAATTCCTCTTTGTGTCTTAGCCTTTAGCATAATATTTAGCAGATAATAAGTACTCATTCAAATGTTTGTTAAACTAATGGTTCTTCTCAATCTTCAATAATATAAAGCTGTCAAATAGAAAGCTTTAGAAACTGTCATCAAAAAATAAGTGTCACTCTGATACTGATACTATTTTAGCTGAAGAAAGCACAGAAGCTCTCTCCTGTATCCAAGAACAGTTTTAGAGATCTATCTGAAAGTAGGCCATAGGAAGTCATATCTGAAAGGTTTGTCTACAGTAGAGCTACTTCCTAAAACCTTGGAGATGGTAGTTGTAGGCACAGCAACCTCTATGGTTATCACACTTATATAGAATAATATATATTTGTAGAATATAAACCATCTGTTTTGGCTGGGCAGGGTAACTCAGGCCTCTGATCCCATCACTTTGGGAGGCCAAGGTAGGAGGATTACTTGAGTCTAGGAATTTGAGACCAGCCTGGGCAACATAGCAAGACCCCTAGCATGGTGGCACAAACCTGTAGACCTGGCTACTTGGTTGGCTGTTGTGGGAGGATTCTTTAAGCCCAGGAAGTCAAGGCTGCAGTGAGTCATTATTGCACCACTGCACTCCAGCCTGGGCAACAGAGTGAGACTGTATCAAAGAAAAAAAGAAAAATTTGTTTCTGAGACCTGGGATGTCTTCTACCCTCTCTGCATTGCAGTGGTTTTGCCAATAACATCTCTCAGGGCCCACAGTCATTTCAGTTAGTATTTAACCAGAATTAATCAACCACTCCTTACTTAAGTACTTAGAATGTGCAAGGCCCCATACTTACCTGAATGTTAGACTAATTCTTATTATCCTGGATAACTTTCTTCTTACAGCAGTATATGTCACATAATGAAAAGAAAACAAACCCTGCAGTTAGCCAGGTTTCTTGAAAGTGAAATCACAGTATAATTATCATTCTCTTATGGTATGTTTATGTTCCCGGATTCTAACTCATATGTTCTTTGCGATTTCTCGGAAGATTTCAGGGACATTTCAGCATCCCAAGTGCCCCTTAGGCAATCCACTTCATAAGAAGTTCCAACAAATTGCATTTTTCTTTATGTGTGTCACTCTTTTGGTTCATACTTAACTGCTTTGAAATTTTCTTAAGAATATCTTTTTACATGTTTTTCTTACGCACCTATGTAGTTAAATTTTACAGTCAGCATGCTAAAAAAAAGAAAAAAAAACTACTGTGTGGGTAAATTAATTTTTCTTTAATTGAAAATATACTTGTTTCTCAGATTCATACATACATTTCTTATCATAGTGGTGCTCTTCAAGTTAAATTGTTTTTGATTTTTTGGATATAAATAAGTATTTTAAAGAAAGATAATTATTATAGTGAAAACCAAAAACACACATGTATGATACAAGTCATATTTTCCCTATAAAGTTTTAGAAAGCTGTTTTTCCATGTGAGGATGTGTGAATTCAGGTCTGAGGAAATTTAGGGAATAAAATGTTGCAAAAAATACTGCAAATGTTGAATTTACACACATACTTCATGTATGATAAAGCTAAAGCTATTGTATTGACAGTAAGAATATATCTTGAATTTTTATAATCTTTTTCTATCAAATTCTAAAATGCTTTCAGATGAATTATGTTATACTGCCCTACTTAGGAACCAGTTACAAATTGCTTTCAAATAAGTGTATCTGGGATTAAGGAATCAGAGAAAGGAAAAGTTTTAAATTAGTCTTCTTTGTTGAAAATTGGCCTTTTGTTTTCTAGTATTCAAGAGGGAATTAGGCTTTTTACCCAACATATATAATTTTCAGTAAATAATAAGTTTGTTTAATATTGATATATTACCTTGTAGTTTTTTATATTCATTTATTTTATTTAAGCCTCACAACAACTCAGTCTTACACCTATTTCACAGAGGCAGCAGCTGAATCACAGTTGTTCATTCTGTAAAATGTTAATTCTCCTCAGTTTTGAGTTGTGTAAAAGACATTTGAATTTCTTTTAGACCATGCTCTCTGGATCACTATGTTTATATAGAACCTAATAGAACTATGTCAAAATTGTTTTGGTTTTTGTATTTTGATTTCTTCTTTAATCTTTTCATTATCTTCTTTTAAATTATAAATATCTTTGTTTTATACTACAAGTAAAGTTCAGTCTTGTGTGACCCAATATATTAGTATCTCATCATAAAAACATTTTATCTATGCATATATACCCTTTTAACATTTTATATCACATTTTCACATCTATTATGTAACATATAAACCTAGCATTTTTTAGGTTTTTTTTTTTAAGAATGAAATGTGTATTTTCCCACTGCATTTTAGAAACTTGTGATATGTTTTCTGTTAAATTATAAGTACATTTCTCTGACCTTTTTTTATCAGTAAGGAACAAGTAAATGACTTCTCTTGCTATCATTTCTAACCCTGTACTTGTATGACTGTCTTAGAATAGTAGCAGCTTATAACAAACCAAACAATTCCGAGACGTAAGGAGACACACACACACACACACACACACACAAAAATACAAAACTGTAAAATAAATCTCTGAAAATATTTGGTGGCCAGGAGACAATATTAACAATTATATGAGATAATTATAGTCATAATTCTGTATTGGCAATATCTTGCTGTAAACTTAGTCACTGATCCCATATCAAGGAGCTGACACTAAGAGAAGGCTGAAATACAACATGGAGATGGTACAGGCACTGGAGTGAGTCATGCTCTGAAAATGAGTGCTCTAAGTGGAAGATAGGGTTTAAAGTCTGAAGTTGATGCTGAAAATCAACGAGAATATGAATCAAAACCCATCAGATAATACTGAAATAGTAAAGGCCAGGGTCCAGCACAGTGGCTCACACCTATAATCCCAGTACTTTGGGAGGCTGAGGCAGGAGGATTGCTTGGAGCCCAGGAGTTGTATGGTCAAAATAATGAGACTCCGTCTCTATAAAAAAAATTTTTTTTAATAAATAAATAGCCAAATGTGGTAGCTCGTGCCTATAGTCCCAGCTTCATGGGAGGCTGAGGTGAAAGGATCGCTTGAGCCCGGGAGTTCAAGGGTGTAGTGAGCTGTGCTTGCACCACTGCACTCCAGCCTGGGCAAGAGTGAGACCCTATCTCAAAAACAAAAAAGAAAAAAAAATTTTTAATAAAAAAGTGAAGGCCCGAAACTAGACAGCAACCAGATGACTACTGTCAATAGAAGGGAAAGCAATTGTACTTGGTCACAAAGCCAGGCATCCAGAGAACATGAATGTCAGAAAGCAGAGCAGGCCAAGTAGCAAGAAGTCCAGGGTAATCAGTAATGAGATGTGCAAAAGGGTCTGAGCAAACCAATCAGAACAGAATCAAGGTTCCCACACTCCTGTTTTAAGTCCACAATAGCAGTAGATTTTAATTCAGGAACCTACTTCAGTATGTTAATAATAGCTTCTCTCTGGATCACTGTTGAGAATTACCCTAAGATCATATCCATGATTGTGAAAGAATGTTTCAGGTAGTTAGTTATGTCCCGGAGGCTGTAACAGCCCACTTGTCTCTCATTTGCTATCATTCGTGTAAAAGCATGAGTTCTCACTAAGCCTTCAGTCATAGATAGGGTATAGCTCCAAAAATGTTTCTGTCATCTTAAATGTATTAGAATAAGAAGTAGATAAACCTGCTCTGCTCTAGTCAGTGCTTCTTTCTTTCTTCCATTCTAGGCCCAAAAATTTTCAATGTAAGGAAAACAGGATGATGAAAGAATTCTTTTCAGTCATAAGAGAGATGAATGAAACTGGGGATGTTTAGAGAAGATAAGACTTAGTGAAAGATAAGAAATTCAAAGTAGGCACGTAAAACAGGCAGTAAGAGACTTGTTATACATGTCTCCAAAGTCCAGAATTAAACCGCAGGCTAGATGCTATGAGGAGACACATCCTGTTTTGTTGTTCTACTCTTTTTTTTTTTTTGAAATGGGAGTGTTTTGGTTTTATAGTTGAGTAAGGAAAACCTAGATTAATAACTAATTTGTCTTCATTTTTAAAGCTTGGGCTAGGTGGCCATAGAGTCAGAGGGGATTTCTTAATTTTATAGAGAGACTGGGTTAAATAACTTGAAGATCTCTTACAAATCTGAAATTTTGTGTATCACAGACCTTGATAGAAGGCATCTGCATTATTGTATAATGATAGCTTTTGACCCCAGAAAGACCTTACGTAATTTCAATGCTGTTTCACTTCTTAGTAGCTAAGTGACCATGGTTAATTTCTTGAGCCTTCTTTTTATTATTTATTTTTATTTAGAATTGTTTTTTTCCTTTTTTTTTTTTTTTTTTTTTTTGAGAAGGGGTCTTGCTGTGTTGCCCAGGCTGGTCTCAAACTCATGGACTCAAGCTATCCACCTGCCTTGGCCTCCCAAAGTGCTGGGATTATAGGCATGAGGCACCACACCCGGCCTTCTTGAGTTTTTTTGTTTGTTTGTTTGTTTGTTTTTTTGTTTGTTTGTTTTTTGAGGCAGAGTCTCACTCTATCACCAGGCTGGAGCACAGTGGTGCGATCTCGGCTCACTGCGACCTCTGCCTCCGGGTTCATGTGATTCTCCTGCCTCAGCCTCCCAAGTAGCTGGGATTACAGGTACCCGCCACCACGCCCAACTAATTTTTTTATTTTTAGTAGAAACGGGGTTTCACCATGTTGGCCAGGATGGTCTCAATCTCTTGACCTCACGATCCGCCCGCCTCTGCCTCCCGAAGTGCTGGGATTACAGGCGTGAGCCACCATGCCCAGCCCTTCTTGAGTCTTTGAAGCCTCAGTTTCTTCTCTTCAAAATTAAAGTAATATCAAAACTAAAGTAATATCTACCTCTTGGTATTTGAGGGTGAGTTAAATTATTATAATGTAAGATACTCAGCACAAAGCCTGGTACATTGTAGATACTCAGTGAACATTCACTTCTGTCCCCTCTCTTCCTCCCTCCAGAACTAAAATTTGTATACACTTCTTTTGAGGCAAAGAGACAATCCCAGGGTGATGTTACCCTATTAAGTGGAAGCAAGTAGTTAGGGAGATGGAGAGGCTGTAGATGACAGCAGTTTGCAGTTGCAGATATTAATACTCTTCTACAATTTGGTGTACAAAATCTGTTTTGTCCTTTATTTGGAGTATAGTGGTATTGCATTCAAAGTAATTTTTTTAAAAAGATACCTTAAATTTGCTTTAATAGTAGTTTAAAATTCTTGTTGAGCACTTAGAGTATAGAATGGATGACTTGGAATTAAAGTTATATTTTCTTTTAAACTATTTTTAATTGTCTTAAATAGGATAATGATATTTTGCTATTTTAAAAAATATTTATCTTAAAAATTCCCACTGAAGTATTTACAAGTGAAATTATCTGAGGCCAGGCACGGTGGTTTACACCTCTAATCCCAGCATTTTGGGAGGCTGAGGCGGGCAGATTGCTTGAGGTCAGGCATTCAAGACCAACCTGGCCAACATGGTGAAACCCTGTCTCTACTAAAATTACAAAAAATTAACCAGAAGTGGTGGCACACCCTTGTAATCCCAGCTACTCGGGAGGCTGAGGCAGGAGAATCGCTTGAACCCAGGGGGGGAAGGTTGCACTGAGCGGAGATCATGCCACTGCACTCCAGGCTGGGTGACAGAGTGAGTCTCCATCTCAAAAAAGAAAAGAAAAGAAAAAGAAAAATTATCTGAGATCTGGAGTATGTGTACATATATATCAGGGGGGAAAATCTGGTAACGAAATAGATAAAACAGTGTTGACAAAACAATCCTGGTAGTTCCTCAAACAATTAAACATAGAGTTACATATAACCCAGCAGCTCTACACCCAGGTATATACACAAATGAAATTAAAACGTATCCACACAAAAATTTACACACAAAACTTTTCACTGTTTCAAAATGTGTCTGTGTTTATGAGTGCAACATTATTCATAGTAACCAAAAAGTGGAAATAACCCAAATGTCCTTCAGCTGATGAGTAAACAAAATTTGGTATATCCATGCAGTGGAATATGATTTTGCCATAGAAGGAAGGAAGGATAGATGTTACAACATGGATGAACTTTAAAAATGTCATACTAAGTAAAAGAAGCCAGTCACAAAAAAAACAGACAGTATATGATTCCATTCATGTAAACTGTCTAGAACTAGGAATTCTACAAGGACAAAAAGTAGATTGATTAGTGAGAGCTTAGGGCTAGAGTGGTAGGGGCATGGCATGATAGTAGCATATAGTTAAAGCAATCAGAGTTTCTTGGGTTTTGGTTTGTTTTTTTTTGTTTTGTTTTGTGTTGTTTTTTTTTTTTTTTTTGAGATGATGGAAGTGTTTTAAAATTGTAGTAATTGTTGCATGTGTCCGTGAATATACTAAAAACTATTGAATTATACACTTCAAATGGATTAACCGTGTGGTATGTGAATTATATCTCAGGAACGCTATTTTAAAAAAGAAAATATTGACAAAATGTTGATCATTGAAGTTGGGCAGTGGAAACTGGGGACTCAGTATTCTGTCCCCTCCATTTTTGTGTCATTGAAAATTTCCATCATAAAATGCTTTATTAAAAAAATACGCAGCCGCCGGGCACGGTGGCTCACGCCTGTAATCCCAGCACTTTGGGAGGCCGAGGCGGGCGGATCACAAGGTCAGGAGATCGAGACCACAGTAAAACCCCGTCTCTAATAAAAATACAAAAAATGAGCCGGGCATGGTGGCGGGCGCCTGTAGTCCCAGCTACTCAGGAGGCTGAGGCAGGAGAATGGCGTGAACCCGGGAGGCGGAGCTTGCAGTGAGCTGAGATCACGCCACTGCACTCCAGCCTGAGTGACAGAGTGAGACGCCATCTCAAAAGAAAAAAAAAAAAAAATACGCAGCCAAGCATAGTGTCTCATGCCTGTAATCCCAGCACTTTGGGAGGCTGATACAGGTGGATCACTTGGGGTCAAGAGTTCAAAATCAGCCTGGCCAACATGGTGAAACCTCATGTACACTAAAAATATAAAAATTAGCTGAGCGTGGTGCCACACACCTGCAGTCCCAGCTACTCTGGAGGCTGAGGCAGGAGAATCATTTGAACCCAGGAGACAGAGGTTGCAGTGAGCAGAGATTGCACCACTGCATTCCAGCCTGGGCAACCAAGCAAGACTCCATCTCAAAAAAAAAAAAAAAAAGGGCAGGCGCAGTGGCTTACACCTGTAATCCCAGCACTTTGGGAGGCCGAAGCAGGTGGATCACCTGAGACCAGGAGTTCGACACCAGCCTGGCCAACATAGTAAAACCCTGTCTCTACTAAAAATACAAAAATTAGCCAGGCATGGTGGCGTACACCTGTAGTCCCAGCTACTCAGGAGGCTGACGCAGGAGAATTGCTTGAACCTGGGAGGCAGAGAGAGGTTGCAGTGAGCCAAGATCATGCCACTACACTCCAGCCTGAGTGACAGAGCGAGACTCTACCTCAAAAAAAAGAAAAGAAAAAAAAAAAACCCTTTTAAATGAAGTTTAAAGCCGAGCACAGTGGCTCACACCTGTAATACCAGCACTTTGGAAGGCCAGGGTGGGTGGATCACCCAAGGTCAAGAGTTTGAGACCAGCCTGGCCAACATGGTGAAACCCCATCTCTACTGAAAACACAAAAATTAGCCGGGCGTGGTGGCACATGCCTGTAATCCCAGCGACTCAGGAGACTGAGGCAGGAGAATCGTTTGAACCTGGGAGGCGTAGGTTGCAGTGAGCCAAGATCATGCCACTGCACTCCAGCCTGAGCGACAGAGCGAGACTCCATCTCAAATAAATAAATATATAATATCCAAAATATATATGTATTTGGTTTAAAACAAGGCTGGTTTTACCTTGTGTTACTTCAAGAGAGATGCACAGAGTTATATGACTTACTAGTCACGATGCATTTTTATTCCTATATAAAAGCATTTCCATTTAACCTCCAGTGGAGCACAGAGTTTGCATTATGCTTGTCAAAGTTATTTTCATCAAGAAATGCTATCTATGTGTCCCCTTGCCTACATCTTTGCAGAGTTTACAACTTTCAGCAATTTATTGGCATCAACTATGCAATACTGTTAAGCAGCTGCTGTACAGCTAAGCTGTTTTAATATGCTACCACTTATGCAAATAGTTAATATTAAATATCCAAGATACATGCTTTTGGATTCAAAAGAACAGTGTATCTCTCTCATAGAGATTGTTTATGCAATCATCATCATCATCATCATAATCTGGAAATTTCACAAGAACGTTCTTGCCCTTAACTCTTCAGTTTTGAAAAGTAATTATTATACTGCAACATAGTTTTTGATATTTAGTTTTGTTTTAGTTTTATTCCAAGTTTCAATTGTATAATCAGATGCAGTTCTTCATTTGTTAATGTTAATGAATAGTTCGTTCATTCATATAGTAATGGTAATTTTATTATGTATTTGATATACTAGAATTACAACATGTACTGTTAATTTTCTGAAAGTTAGTATAAAAGCATATCAGATTTTATCAGACTACATTATAGAATAGTATTGAAACGTTTCAGCTGGCCAGATTTGGTGGCTCACGCCTGTAATCCCAGCACTTTGGGAGGCTGAGGCAGGTGGATCACTTGAGCCTAGGAATTCAAGACCAGCCTGGGTGACGACCCCCATCTCAATTGTTTTTTCTTTTTTTTTTGAGACGGAGTCTCACTCTGTCACCCAGGATGGAGTGCAGTGGCACGATCTCAGCTCACTGCAACCTCTGCCTCCCAGGTTCACGCCATTCTCCTGCCTCAGCCTCCTGAGTAGCTGGGACTACAGGTGCCCACCATCTCACCCGGCTGATTTTTTGTATTTTTAGTAGAGAGGGGGTTTCACCATGTTAGCCAGGATGGTCTCGATCTCCTGACCTCGTGATCCACCCACCTCAGCCTCCCAAAGTGCTGGGATTACAGGCATCAGCCACCGCGTCCGGCCCCCCCATCTCAGTTTTTTTAAAACTGTCTCAGGTGGGCACAATGGCTCACACTTTTAATCCCAAAGCTTTAGTAAGGCCTAGACGGGAAAATAGCTTAAGCTCGGGAGTTCGAGGCTGCAGTGAGCTACAATCGCACCACTGCAGTCCATCCTGGGCACCAGAGTGAGACCTTCTCTCAATCAATAATCAATGTCTTAAACAAGTGGTGAAAGGAAAAGAGGATTGAGGCAAGGCACTTTTACAGTTTTTGAATTTTATAATGAACAAGTAATATTTCTATAAATTTAAAACAATTTTTAAAACATTTTGAAAATGACTTTCTAAATTAATGAAGCACCTGCCAGGCATAGGCTAGAACTGCCAGAATGAAACAAGGCTCTAGATTAGAACACTGCATTTAGTCATTTTGAGAAGGGAACTTACTTTCTGCCTGAGAACCTTTGGGTAAATCCTGCTGCACAAATTATCGCATCCATATACACAGAGATTGTACTCAACAGTGTCATTAAGATGAATAGCCTCACTTTGGGAGGCCGAGGCAGGCAGCTGACTTGAAGTCACAAGTTTGAAACCAGCCTATGCAACATGGTGAAACCCCATCTCCACAAAAATAAAAAATAAATTAGCCAGGCATGGTGGTGCATGCCTATAGTTCCAACTGCTAAGGAGGCTGAGATGGGAGGATTGCTTGAGACTGGGAGGCAGAGGTTGCAGTAAGCCGAAATTGCACCATTGCACTCCAGCCTGGGTGATGGAGCCAGACCTTGTCTCAGGAAAAAAAAAAAAAAAAAAAAAAAAAGCCGTACGGCAGAGAGAAAACATGTGAGCTGGTCCTTTATTCATAAATGGGATCACACAACCAAAAACTATCAGAAACTGGAGAAAAAGCATAGAAGGAAAAAAATAGCAATAAACAGATAAACTGACCCCCTTTCCCAGAGGGGAAAACAAATTCTGGATCAGAAAAGAACTTCCAAATTATTATAATTAATTTATTCAGAAATATTTGGAAAAGTAGTATATCCGTAATATAAAAATCAGTGGGCCAGATACAGTGGCTTATGCCTGTAATCCCCAATTTTGAGAGGCCAAGGCAAGTGGATTGCTTGAGTTCAGCCTGGGCAACATGGCGAAACCCCGTTTCTACAAAAAAAAAAAAAAAAATGCAAAAATAATTAGCCAGTCATGGTTGGTGCATGCCTGTAGTCCCAGCTACTCAGTGGGAGGATCACTTGAGCCCAGGAGGCGGAGGTTGCTGTGAGCCAAGATTGTGCCACTGCACTCCAGCCTGGGCGACAGAGCAAAACCTGTCTCCAAAAAATAAAAATTTTAAAAGTTGGTGATATTTTGAAAAATCGTGAAAATAAAAATCATGAAATAAAGTATAAGTAAAAATGCCAATAGAGGGATATAGGAACAGTTAAGAAACCCTCCAAAAACTTAGAAAAAGGTAAAAAGATGGAAAGCCAAAGAACATAGAAGATTCTCGCAAGAAAGAAATTACCTACAAGGAAATGAAGAATCAGTATGGCATCAGAGTTTTCAGAAATTTGATTTTAGAAGACAGAGCAGTAATATCATGAAAGTACAACACTTCTTTTACAGCACCAGCGCCCTCTCAGAACATTAATAAATTGTATACCATCAAATAACAAACAGAATGAAGGAGGAAGGAGTTCAAGACTAGCCTGGGTAACAAAGTCTCTACAGAAAGTTAAAAAGTTAGCTGGGGACAGTGGCAGGTGCCTGTGGTGCCAGCGGCTCAGAAGGCTGAAGCAGTAGGATCCCTTGAGCCCTGGAGTGAAGGCACTGCAGTGAGCCATATTTGCGCCACCGCACTACAGCCTGAGCAACAGAGCAAGACCCTGTCTCAACAAAAAGAAAGAAAGGGAGGTAAAACCGGAGGCGGGGAAGGGAGAGAAAGAGAGGGAAGTACAAGAAATAATGGAACTTGCCAAAGTGTACAATAAAAAGAAATTTCAGTCTTAAAAGCAGTCAGTACAGAATTGATCTCAGCAAACAACACGATTAAGAGGCTAGATAATATTAGGTAATAAGGAAAAAGGCATACATTGTTTCTATCAATGAGAAAACAAAAGGGCAGAAACTCTGAAAAGAAGAGAAAAAAAATATTTGTTAGAAAGTTGAAGTACAAATAGGAACCTAAATCAATGGCATGACTTTTGAGCAGTAGATAAAGTATAAGAAAAAGAATCCAGTCGAACTTAGTACTTAAAACATTCTGGGCCGGGCGCGGTGGCTCAAGCCTTTAATCCCAGCACTTTGGGAGGCCGAGACGGGCGGATCACTAGGTCAGGAGATCGAGACCATCCTGGCTAACACGGTGAAACCCCGTCTCTACTTAAAAATACAAAAAACTAGCCGGGCGAGGTGGCGGGCGCCTGTAGTCCCAGCTACTCAGGAGGCTGAGGCAGGAGAATGGCGTAAACCCGGGAGGCGGAGCTTGCAATGAGCTGAGATCGTGCCACTGTACTCCAGCCTGGGCGACAGAGCAAGACTCCGTCTCAAAAAAAAAAAAAAAAATTCTGCTTTGAGCGTCACAGTTTCCTTTTCTGTAGTCACATTCTCTGCAGTAAGCAATATTTACAAATAATGAGACGATGCTACAAATAAACCCACAGACCAATCAGAAAAATGATAGTTATAGAAGAGGAAAGTAGAATCAAAAGGTAGGGGAATGAGACGCCAAACTCAAATGCAAACAGTGAGAGCGGAATCTGAAATAGGAGATGAAGCCAATCCCCAGAAGCCAGACACAGGATAAGAACCAAACCAAGTTAGAAGCAAAGCAGAGGGCTTCAAACTGATTTCATCTTACCAAAGGATTTCTCTTCATAGTAACAAAAATGTGTTCTAATTATTGCTCATTATGTTGGTTTATTTCCTATTTGCTTTGTCAGTTTGTGAATTGGGATCTCATGAATAATGATCATTTCATTGTAATAGTAACATCAATTAGGATAGGACAGTTTACCTCAAAAAAGGTCAGTGCAAGACATATTCAAGTACTTTCATGGCTATGAACACTTAATATAATAAAGAAGTTCTTGCGGCCAGGTGCGGTGGCTCACGCCTATATCCCAGCATTTTGGGAGGCCAAGGCGGGTGGATCATGAAGTCAGGAGTTCAAGACCAGCCTGGCCAAGATGGTGAAACCCCATCTCTACTAAAAATACAAAAAATTAGCCGGGCGTGGTGGTGGGCACCTGTAATCCCAGCTACTCGGGAGACTGAAGCAGAGAATTGCTTAAACCCGGGAGGCAGAGGTTGCAGTGAGCCGAGATCACACCACTGCACTCCAACCTGGGCGACAGAACGAGACTCCATCTCAAAAAAAAAAAGTTCTTTCTAATTTTTCCCTTTAGCATAATCCCACACCTATCTCCAGTAATACAGCCAGAAAAATACCTCAGTCATTGAAGAGTAAAACACTAAAACAGTATGGCATGGGTGCATAAATAGACAGACTGTGGAAACAGAGTTTTAAAGTCCATAAATAAATAATATACTTATGGCAGTTTAGTACATTATTTGGCATTTAGTACCTGATGTTGTTATAGGAGAGCCATCTTGAGGGGACAGTTGTTGGATTCATATGTTTCACCATAAGCCGGGATAAACTTTAAACAGATCAAAGATCTATATGTTTGAGAAAGAAAAGAGGTCGGGTGCAGTGGCTCACGCCTGTAATCCCAGCACTTCGGGAGGCCGAGGTGGATGGATCATAAGGTCAGGCGTTCAAGACCAGCCTGGCCAAGATGGTGAAACCCCGTCTCTATTAAAAAGACAAAAATTAGCGGGCAGGGTGGTAGGCACTTGTAATCCCAGCTACTCTGGAGGCTGAGGCAGAGAGTTGCTTGAACCCGGGATGCGGAGGTTGCAGTGAGCTGAGATCTTGCCACTGCACTCCAGCCTGGGCGACAGAGTGAGACTCCATCTCAAAAAAAAGAAAAGAAAAGAAAAACCATAAAAGTAACTTAAGAAAATATAGGAAGAAAACGTGGAGAGGACCATAGAAGAAAAGATTGACATATTCTGCTACATCACAATCAAATGTTCTTCATAACAAAAAAAAGGGGAAGGGAGTCATAAACAAAGTCAAGTAAGAGATAAACTGGAAAAACTGACAATGATATTAAAGACAAAGGGCTAATTTCCCTAACATATAAAGAGCTCCTTGAAATGTATAAGAAAATGACCACTCAGTAGAAAAAATGGACCAAGGTGATCAACTGGAAGAAAAAAAAAAAAAACTGCTTAACTTCACTGTAGAAGGAATGCAAAATAAACATACCCAAACACTTACTAGACTGGCAAAAATCCTAAAAGGTAACAGAAGCTTACATTTTATCAATTATAAAACTAAAGCTCATTGAATTAGATTAGGCAGCCTAAGTTTAACCAATAATAGTGTCAAGAATAGATGTGTCGTTTACTAATAGCTTCATACTAAAACAGTACCACTACATGTGCTTGGCCAGGTGCAGTGGCTCATGTCTATAATCCCAGCACTTTGGGAGGCCAAGGCTGGAGAATCACTTGAGGCCAGGAGTGAGAGACCAGCCTGAACAACATAGGCCAGCCTGAACAACATAAGACCTCATGTCTACCAAAAATTTAAAAATTAGCTGGGTGTGGGGGCATGCACCTGTAGTCCTAGCTACTCAGGAGGCTGAAGCAGTAGGATAGCTTGAATGAACTGTAATCACACACACCATAGCACTCTAGCATGGACATCAGAGCAAGACCCTGTCTCTAAAAAAAAGAAATTAAAGTGGGATTTTCTTTGTTCAAATTTACCATAGATATAAATTGGATCATTATGTAAGCCAAACATAATAAAATTGAAAATATGTTCTAAATGTTATTTTGGTACCCACTGTAGCTGTATTATCCTAATAAGAATTTTACAGAATTTTACTGCTTTTAAAGTGTTCTTTGCCTAGATTTCAGAAACTGCTAATATTTTTTGTATAGTAACTTTAACAAAACTGGTACTGTGACAACACCCCAAACCAGGGTGATCTTAGGTAAAGCAAAGATGTGAATTTCCCTTCTAAATCTCCTAACCAACATCAGGGATGATATGTTTCCTGTAACTGCTTCTATACCAACAACAGAGGGAAGCCAAAGAGAAACAGAATTATGGCCTCCTCTAGGACACTTGGGAGCCAAAACCCTCTGCTTATCACACTCTGGATTCCTTCCTTTTCTCCCTCCTCTCCTGGCCCTCCCTCCCTGCCTCCCCCAACAAGTATGAGAGACTAAACTCCCCTTTACCTTATTTATCTGTAGAATACTGCTAGATTGTTTTGGAGGGGATTTTTGCTGTTATTTTATCTTCATGCCAGAGATACAAAAGTTATGGCTAATCAAGAGATGTTCTTTCAGATAGAAAGTTTTTCTTTTCATAGGTTTTCCCTTCTACTTATCTTGGTAAGTAGAATAGGACCTGAAATCTACCATAACACCATACCCATTTGACATCAAATCAATAATTATATGCTTCACCGTAGAGGAGCATATAAATGAAACAACATAATCCAGAAAGCAAAAAGAGCCCCCAAATGGCCCAAATAATCATATATCAGATTGGCAATGTCTGCAGGTTTAGGCATTCTCATGTACATTGGCCAAGCCAGGCCCACTACTACAGAAGGGAGAAAGGATTCTGGCACCGTTTCTTCTGACACCTGTCATGGCCCTAAAATCTATTAAGGTTATATGGCTTAAACTCAGCAACACTGCTTTAAAATACCCACTCAAGTTAGATGGTTCTAAATAGAACTAATGACAGCCAGAGGAGAAAAGCCTGCAGGAACTTGCTCCAACACAGCTTCAACACAGAGCTGGTGTCTATAAACAGATTAGTAGAAGAGAGCAGAACATGGTTCTATCACCATAACTTTTGTGTTTTGACATGAAGATACAATAAGATAAGAGGAAAAAATTACCTGTTACATAGCCTACCACTGTTCTGTTCTGATAAATAAAGATAAAGGAGAGTTTAGCCTGCCATCTCTCCATTTACTTGTATATGATGTATCAATTTAGTAATTAATCATAAATACCCACTAACTAGTGTTATGTACTAAAGATTTGTCTATGGATATGAAAGACAGATACACTTGGGAGAAAGAACGGGTGAAAATTTTTATCTTTTCAGAAAGTTCATCGCAACTAATGCTTAGTTCAAAGGGCAGCTGCAACCAACCCCACTTATCATTTGTAAAAGGATAAGGGATAATACAGCTAAAGAAATCCTGAATCTGTATTAAACTTAGTGTTCAACTGCTGACTAGTAGCCAAGATTGGATTCTTTTTCTCTACCATCTTTATATTAAAGACTTCAAAGGAAATGGGACAGTTTAAAAGAAAGAAGAGAACAAGTTAAATGCTTAAACGATCTACTCAGTGAATATATATAGAACATCTACAGTGGAAGGTAACTATGGCAGTGGTCCCCAAATTTGTCTATTAGAATCACTTGAGATCTTCAAAAATTCCAAAATACAAAAAAATTAGCCAGGCGTGGTGGCGTGCGCCTGTAGTCCCAGCTACTCAGGCACTGAGGCAGGAGGATGGCTTGAGCCCAGGAGGTAGAGGCTGCAGTGAGCCGAGACCATGCCACTGCATTCCAGCCTAGGTGACAGTGAGATCCTATCTAAAAAAAAAAAAAAATTCCAAAGCCCAGACCACACTCCGCAGCAGTTATCTCACAGTCTCTGGGGTTGGGACACAGTCATCACTGGCAATATTTGAAGCTCCACAGGTGATTCCAATGTGCAGAAAAACATGGAAACCACTAGACTATAGAATGTTGTAATTGTCAGTTATCATATTAAATGAATATTAATTATTATAAGATTCATGTGCATGATTGTAATTACTGTTTTATTTTCACAATTTATGTGTGTAGTATAATTATTTCTTCTACTTAAAAGTATTTTGATACTATTATTAGTCAGCTTGCTAAAAATCACACTTGCTACTTTCTTCTGTTTTCATATATCAACAGGAATTGGCAGCAATGAAACAGATTCTCGTTAAGATGCATAGTAAACATTCTGAGAACAGCTTACTTCTCACTAAAACAGTATCAAAAAATGTGACAGAAAATCAGAAATCAAAGACTTTGAATGTACCTAAAGAGCGTGAAGACAATATATTTACACCTAAACCAACACTCTTTGTAAGTACAATTTTTAAAACTCATAATTTTAATATTCCCGATTCTTACTAAATGTATTTTACTTATTTTTTTCCTTTCACATTTATGAAGTGAATAGATTCCACAAATATGTTTTATGAAAAGGCCTTGAAGGATTTGCATTAATCCATTTTCTGAATGTGTGTATTACCTATCTTATAGATGATAGTATATTTTGCTCTAATCCTCATAAAGTGTGAAATCAATTAACATAAACTAAAATGCATTGTTAGCTAAAAATGTATGTACACAGAAATTAAAGAAAAAGAAATAAGAAAAATTTGGATTAAAAGGAGGTAAAATACCATAAATATGTACAGTTATTATGTGCCAATTTTTAAAAATAGAGAAAATAAATTAGGAAATATTGAAAACTATATATTTTAACAAATAATAAGAATCAAAAGGCAAGAGAATTAAAATAGGAGTAACATTATTAAATATTCAGTTTTACTTCAAATGATTTCTCAATCATGCTTTCATTTCTCAGGAGAAACGTGATTTATATCTGCTAAACATGGAGACTCAAAACCAGAAAGATTTTCTCTGTGATATTTTGATTCAGTGAGTCCCCAGAATCTTCATTTTTTTTAACTCCTGAGATGAGTATAATATTCAGTCAAATATGAGAACTTCTGATCTCAGTCATTTTATTATACATGCAGATAATGCCACTTAAGATTAATAGGATGAAAGAGTTTTTTAGTGATTATATAATTCAACTTCCCCTTTTTAAAAAATGAAAGTTACAGTTTAGATCAAATAAGGGACAATTGGGCAGGTGTGGTGGCTCACACCTCTAATCCTAGCACTTTGGGAAGTCAAAGTGGGAGGATCACCTGAGGTCAGGAGTTCAAGACCAGGCTGGCCAACATGGTGAAACCCTGTCTCTACTAAAAATACAAAAAGTACCTGGGTGTGGTAGCACATACCTGTAGTCCCAGCTACTTGGAAGACTGAGACAGGAGAATCGTAGGTGCGGTGGCACCACTGCACTCCCCGCCTGGGCGACAGAGTGAAAGTCCACCTCAAAAGATAAAATAAAATAGGGACAATTATTTAAGGATACGTGTGGCAGTAATGAAGACTAAGCTGACAGGCGGGAGAAAACAGGATGGTTCAGTTAACTAGCCTGGACACAAGGCGACTGAGTCCATGCATCTTTTCCTCTGGAGTACATCAGCTTCTCTTTGTTTCTCCCCTAGTTTCTGATTACTCATATTTTCCACTTCCTCATTAACTTGCTCACAGCCCTTTGTCTTGAAATAGGTTTCTGTACATCCTTTCTGCATCTACTCTCTTATAATGTAGTTCTCCCTGTATTTTCCAAGGCTAAAAATCTAATTGCCATAGCTTATTCTTGTTGGGTGATACCCCTTTTTGGCAAGACTTCCAGCCTACAGAATGGCTGCCCTTAATGGTGAGCAGGAGTCACACAGTTCCAAAGACAGCTGCTGAGGACTGTTCATTAAGATCTACGGCTAGGCAAGTTTTGCTCAGAAAGTGGGCAGAGATTATGGCAGACACTATGCTGTATCTATTATAATCTATAGGAAGAAAGCAGATTGAATACATACACATTAATAGGAAATAGGGTCAGATGAAAACCACAAGATACAGCTGAATACTTAAAGCCTGTCAGCACTCTCTGATCTGCCTTTCTGATCCTGCTCTGCTCCAGGCAGTGGCACTATTCCTTCTGACCATGACCTTCTACATTTCTGGCTTTAGCTTGGTAACTTGATTGTGATTTCCTGAAATACCAACTATAGTCAGTACATGAGTAACAATAAGATTTCCCCAGTACCTCCAGATAAGGTTATAGAGTGGTGATAAAATTAAGAAGATTCAATATTAGTTGGGTAGTTCTTCCTTCCTTATTTTTGCTTGTCTGGATTTTTTATTTTATTCTACAATAAAATTCTTTTTAAATAATAATAAGGGAAATTTTTTTCAAAAGAGGTACAAGCTCAGCTATGCCCTAATGAAAACTAAGAGGTAATACAATAAACAAGTCAAATCAAGACTATAAGCTGGCCGGGCGCGGTGGCTCAAGTCTGTAATCCCAGCACTTTGGGAGGCCGAGATGGGTGGATCACGAGGTCAGGAGATCGAGACCATCCTGGCTAATATGGTGAAACCCCGTCTCTACTAAAAAATACAAAAAACTAGCCGGGCGACGAGGCGGGCGCCTGTAGTCCCAGCTACTGGGGAGGCTGAGACAGGAGAATGGCCTAAACCCGGGAGGCGGAGCTTGCAGTGAGCTGAGATCCGGCCACTGCACTCCAGCCTGGGCTGCAGAGTAAGACTCCGTCTCAAAAAAAAAAAAAAAAAGACTATAAGCTAATGCAGACTTAGTAATATGAACCGACTAGGTAACCTGGGGCAAATCATTACATATTCCCAGTGTGTTCTTATCTATAAAATTAAGTGGAAGGTTATAATGAAAAGAGTTCTGGACTCCTTTTATTCTAGCATGCTATGATTCTCTTCAGGCATCATTTGTAGTTATTCTTTTGAATATTTTCAATTTTCCTTAAGAATACTTTTTTATATTTTCTCTGAACTTGTTGATAAGGAATTTACCATGCCAGTATTTGAAGTAAGAGCTAATCATTTTATAATCTCATGGTTTTATACCTAAAATGAAAACATTTGTAGATCCAGATACTTTGGCTGAAAGTATTTACTATAGGTATTTCTCCCTGATATTAAATTCAGTGATGGATGGGTGGATAGATGAACGTTTCCATATGCATTGACAGTATGAGGCGAGCCACACAAAACTACTGTTAACTGGGCAATGGAGTGGGAGCAGTGCTATTATGTAGAGGAGGAAAAATAAGAGCCTGACTTTTTTTTTTTTTTTTTTTTTTAGACATTTGGTTTTTCCTCTGAAGTTTTTTTTTTTTTTTTTTTTTTTTTGAGATGGAGTCTGTCACTCTGTTTCCCAGGCTGAAGTGCAGTGGTACAATCTCAGCTTACTGCAACCTCCACCTCCCAGGTTCCAGCGATTCTCCTGCCTCAGCCTCCTGCAGGTTACAGGTGTGTGCCACCACACTAGGCTGATTTTTGTATTTTTAGTAGAGGCGAGGTTTCACCGTGTTGGTCAGGCTGGTCTCGAACTCCTGACCTCGTGATCTGCCGACATTGGCCTCCCAAAGTGTTGGGATTACAGGTGTGAGCCACCACACCTGACAAGACATTTTTTTAATGTGCTTTTTTGTATGTATACAAATGTTCTACAGTGTACATGTGATATTTGTATATGAAGGCAACCTCAAAAGTTCCTTTTTTAGAAGAACTCTGGCCTTTGAAATGACACATGTGGCAGAGTTGTTGTTCAGGCACTTAGTGTACCAACAAAAACTAATTGAACCACAGAATGTAAGTACCTTAAGGACAGAAACTGTATTCCTTTTGTTTTGCATAGCATCTGAACAAAGCAGATACTCAATAAATATTTGCTGAGGAGAATAAAAGGCAGTTATTTGTCTCCCCAGTTTAGTTATGTTCTTAGCTGTTAAAACTCTAAACTGGGTGTGGAACTTTAATGTTAAAGTGAACTACAGGGAGAATGAAAGCTTCGCCTCCAATGACTCTAGTCAGTGCTACTTCTGCCACAGGCATCTTCAGTCTTCTTTATTCAGAAACATCCAGTTCGTTCCCACTTATCACCTACTTTCTCTCTTAAGGTAGCTTTTTGCTGTGCTATCCCTTTTTTCCCAGCCTCACTTATCTCTTTCTTAGAAAAACCTAGAGCTATTCTAATCTGATTTAGAACAACTTTCCTCCTTCCTTCCTGAGCAGTATGGGACTCTTTTGCTGCTTTTCTGCTGCCATCCTATTCGGAAAATAGAATTTATATTTATGTACTCAGGATTCACATCGTGGTCATTATTTTCTCAAAACCTTATTTAAAATGCAGATACTAGCAACTCTGCTTTTAGTCTTTTCACCAAGTGGATTGTAAGCGTTAAAACAAAAAAAGAGCTTGAGAGCATTGGCTCACACCTGTAATCCCAGCACTTTGAGAGGCCAAGACAGACAGATCACCTGACATCAGGAGTTCGAGACCAGCCTGGCCAACATACTGAAACCCCATCTCTACTAAAAATACCAAAATTATCCAGGTGTGGTGGTGCATGCCTGTAGTCCCAGCTACCTGGGAGGCTGAGACAGGAGAATCGCTTGGACCTGGGAAGTGGAGGTTGCAGTGAGCCGAGATCATGCCTCCACACTCCAGCCTGGATGACAGAGCAAGACAGTCTCAAACAAACAAACAAAAAGCCTTAGACTCTAAGTAGGGTAGCAAACAGTATGACTGTGCAGCTCCAGTGTATCTTGTGTGAAGTGTCTGATTTCTGGTGAGTTTATGATGTAGTTCAGGCCTTGATTTGTTTTTATCTCATTGGCTAGCATATGTTGGATAGGCAGATTAAGTTTATATAATTGATATATAAGTGGTTATATGAACGACATGATTCCGTAGAAGTGCTTTGGAAAGCTACATGTCATCTGGAAAGAAAAAAAATTTTTTTTTTTTTGAGACGGACTCTCATGCTGTCACCCAAGCTAGAGGGCAGTGGCACAGTCTTGACTCACTGCAACCTCTACCTCCTGGGTTCAAGTAGTTCTCCTGCCTCAGCCTCCTGAGTAGTTGGGATTACAGGAACATGCCACCATGCCCTGCTAATTTTTTGTATTTTTTTTTTTTTTTTTTTTTTTTTTGTAGACACGGGGTTTTACCATGTTGGCCAGGCTGGTCTCCAAACTCCTGACCTCAGATGATCCACCCACCTCAGCCTCCCAAACTGCTGGATTACAGATGTGAGCCACCACACCCTGCCTGGAAGGAAAATTAGTGTAGTCAATTCAAGAAGTGTTTACTGACTATATGCAAGAGCCTGTGATGATGATTAAGATAGCATCAGCATTAAAATTGCTGCTCCTGTAGGATCAAACTTATTAAACAATAACATAAGGCAAAATCAGTTAGCCTACGTTTTTTGTTTTGTTTTTGGGACAGGGTCTTGCTGTGTCACCCAGGCTGGAGTGCAATGGCATGAACACGGCTAACTGCAGCCTCAACCTCCCAGGCTCAAGTGATCCTCCCAACTCAGCCTCCCAAATAGCTGAGACCACATGTGCACACTACCACACCGAGCTAAATTTTTTTATTTTTTGTAGAGACAGGATCTCACTGCATTGCTCAGGCTGGTCTTGAACTCCTGGGCTCAAGCAGTCCTCCCATCATGGCTATAAGCTCAAAGTGCTGGGATTATAGCCATGAGCCACTGCACCTGGCCTGGGTATCCTACTTTAAAGGAAATATAAATTGCTATGAAAATTCAAACGAAGAATAGACACTGTGGTTTTGGAGGACTCTAGGTTGCCCTGTCAGAAAGAAAGTATTTGAGCTTGGCTTTAAAGAATGCATGGATTTTGACAAGTGAAGATCAGCGTTATTTAGAAATTCCAAGAGCAAAGAAAATATTTTATTGGCCAGGCATGGTGGCTTACGCCTGTAATCCCAACACTGGGAGGCCGAGGTGGGCGGCTCACTTGAGGTCAGGAGTTCAAGACCATCCTGGCCAACATGGTGAAACCCCATCTCTACTAAAAATACAAAAATTAGCCAGGTGTGGTGGCAGGCACCCGTAATCCCAGCTACTCAGGAGGCTGAGACAGGTGAATCGCTTGAACCCAGGAGGCGAAGGTTGCAGTGAGCTGAGATTGTGCCACTGCACTCCAGCCTGGGTGACAGAACGAGATTCTGTCTCAAAAAAAAGAAAAAGAAAAAGAAAAGAAAATATGGTATTCACAAAATATTTTCTAACTTGTGCTCCTTTTTAGTTGTTGAAGAATAGGATGTCTAATATCTAGACTTTATTCCTTTCTGACTGTATTCTTACGTCTGACTTTAGCCGATTCACTATCTATTCATCCTTTCCCTTAGTATAAAGGGAAATAAAAGTAGATAGGTTATACCTAGTCACATTAATAGAGACAGAAAGTAGAATGGTGGTTGCCAGGAGCTAGGGGGTATGGGAATTTATTGTTTAACAAGTAGAGAGTTTCAGTCAAGCAAGATGAAAAGAGTTCTATGGATGTATAGTAGTGATAGTTGCATCATAATGTGAATGTCTGTAATACCACTGATCTGTACATTTAAAAATCGTTGGCTGGGCATGGTGGCTCACACCTGTAATCCCAGCACTATGGGAGGCCGAGGCGGGTGGATCACCTGAGATCAGGAGTTCGAGACCAGCCTGACCAACATGGAGAAACCCCGTCTCTACTGAAAGTACAAAAATTAGCCCGGCATGGTGGCGCATGCCTCTAATCCCAGCTACTCGGGAGGCTGAGGCAGGAGAATCGCTTGAACCCAGGAGGGGGAGGTTGCAATGAGCCGATACCGCACCATTGCACTCCAACCTGAGCAACAAGAGTGAAACTCCATCTCAAAGAAAAATAAAAATAAATAAAAATAGTTAAAGTAATAAATGTTATGTTGTATGTATTTTACCAGAATCTTCTTTTTAAAAACGTTTTAAAGCCTGGGCAAAAACTTTTGTGAGACCCTGCCTCTACAAAAAAAAAAAAAAAAAAAAATGTTTTTTAAATTAGCCAGGCATGGTGGTATGTGCCTGTGGTGCTAAGCTACTTGGGAGTCTGAGGCAGGAGGATCACATGAGCCCAGGAGGCTGAAGCAGCAGTGAGCCATGTTCACGCCACTGTCCTCAAGCCTGGGTAACAGAGCAAGACCCTGTCTCAAAATAAAATATATAAAATGATGAAACATAATGTAAAATAAAAAATAAACTTAAAATTTTAATTTAATTTAAAAGTTGTAAGTAGATAGGTTATAAAAATAGTTTTCTCATTTGTTCATGAAGGAAAGTTTATAATTTTATCAAAAATGGAATGTAGCAGTTATTTACAATATAGTAATATAATGAGTATAATTGGTTGTATTTAGACAAGTGACAAGGATGCCACACTAGGGTAGCGTCATCACAGAGTCATGTCCTAACACTGTGCCTCCCAACATTTCTTATAACATATGTGGAAAATTAGAATATTTATATGACACAACAGGATAGCTGAACTTTGCTGGTAGACTGAAGGGACTACAGCCACCCCAGACACTGAGGGCTGAGGAGATCAGAAGCGCCACATACCTGTAACACTTCTGTGTCATAGTTATGTTTGGAAGCTCTGGTCTCACTGTTTTTTTCTTTTCTTTTTCTTTTTCTTTTCTTTTCTTTTTTTTTTTTTTTTTTTTGAGATGGAGTCTTGCTGTGTCGCCCAGGCTGGAGTGCAGTGCAGTGGTACAAACTCAGCTCACTACAGCCTCCACCTCCTGGGTTCAAGCTGTTCTCCCACCTCGGCCTCCTGAGTAGCTGGGATTACAGGGACACGCCACCATGCCCAGCTAATTTTTGTATTTTTAATGAAGGTGGGGTTTCACCATATTGGCCATGCTGGTCTCGAACTCCTGACCTCAAGTGATCTGCCCACCTAGGCCTCCCAAAGTGCTGGGATTACAGGAATGAGCCATTGGGCCTGGCCCGGTCTCACTCTTTTATGTTGAATGTAGACTCATCTCATCAAAGTATGACCAGACCTCAAAAGATCTAGCTGTTTACATGGACATTTTTAAATATTCATTTTTTAATTTCTAGTGTCAGGAACACTAATTGTAACCTCTTCCTGATGTTATTAAATTTAGCTGGTAAGCTAAACTAAAACTCAGGAATTTTTTGGTGAACATGGAATGAAGCTGACTGATCTCAGACAGCTTCACATCTTGTTAGTGGTAAAGCCACATCAACTGTCTTAAACTCACTTAAGTTGGGCCCTGCCTGTGAGGACTTCTCAATATTTATTTATTTGATTTCCAGTTTAGAACTTTTTTGGAAAACAAAGTAATTATATCTACCAGACATAGACTTTTTTCCTTAGAGAATTGGTACTGGTTAAACACTAATAGATTGTTAATTCCTAGCTCTTTTTTTAGATTACAGGAGTTATCCACCAGGCTTATCATGTCTGCATTTGTCAGTCATCATTGTTTCTAATTTTAACAAACTTTCTCAATGGGTTATAATGCCCATGTTATATATTAACGTTTTAACTGGCTAATTCTGGATGACACAGCAGTATCTATCTTATCAGTTGCTTGTTTCCAAAATCACCTTTTAACATAGTCAATTACTTCTGGTAAGTTTCCAGTTAGTCTTGTCATTTGTTTCTACAATGGCTTTGTGCTCTCTTTCCTAAATCTGGAATATAGTATACTTTAGGGCCTGTTAATACTCTACTAACAATTTAAGGTTTTTATTAATGTGTATGCATATATATGTGTGTATATATATATTTTATGTGTATGTAAAATATATATGCATATATATTTATATACATATCTATAAAGCACTTCATATTAGAAGCCTATAAGCCTTATATTTAAAATAAGGACCCTACTCAGTTAAATGGTTAATCCCATTAATACCTGAAGCAGAATGTCAAATTTTGTCATATAAAGCACCATCTTATGGATATAAAGGGAAGTATCTTTAATAAAATAGAAAAAAGAACCACTACTGATCAAACAGCTAAAAGAATGGAATTATCAAAATAAAGCAGTTAATTTTTTTTTTTTTTTTTGAGATGGAGTCTCACTCTGTCACCCAGGCTGGAGTGCAGTGGCACAATCTTGGCTCACTGCAACCTCCACCTCCTAGGTTCAAGCAATTCTCCAAAAATCAATTAACTATACATCTGAATTATTTTGTTGTGCCCATTTTAACAATCAGTTACCACGAGCCAGCAAACTCTATTGTATATTCTTTGCTTGGTTTTTTTTTGTTTACCTTTTTTAAAAAATGTCAAAACCAGGCCAGGCGCAGTGGCTCACACCTGTAACCCCAGCACTTTGGGAGGCCAAGGCAGGCAGATCACCTGAGGTCGGGAGTTCAAGACCGGCCTGACCAACATGGAGAAATCCCGTCTCTACTAAAAATACAAAATTAGCCAGGCGTGGTGGCGCATGCCTGTAATCCCAGCTACTCGGGAGGTTGAGGCAGGAGAATCGCTTGAACCCAGGAGGTGGAGGTTGCAGTGAGCCAAGATTGCACAATTGCGCTCCAGCCTGGGTGACGAGAGGAAAACCACATCTCAAAAAAAAAAAAAAAAAAAAATGTCAAAACCATTCTTAGCATGCAGCCTGTACAAAAACAGACCATGACTTTTTAATGATTGCCATTCTAACTGGTGTGAGATGGTATTTCATTGTGGTTTTGATTTGCATTTCTCTGATGGCCAGTGATGATGAGCATTTTTTCATGTGTCTGTTGGCTGTATGAATGTCTTCTTTGCTGAAGCACATGCTCTACACTTGCTGTCAGAGCTCCCAGTGGGAGTAAGCTCCCACTGGCACTGGTGATGACATGCTTGATAATATGGCCTGTATCTGTTGCCTTCCCCTCCCTGTCTGGTTTCCACTTCCCTATGGGTATTTTAAATCCTTGTCTCACAGAGTCCACTTCTGTGGGAACCCAAACTAAGGACAATTTATTTTTCTTTATTTTGGCTGTGGTGGAGCCAGGAGTGATTAGAGGGAGAATATGTCTTAAAATGCTCCTAATGAGGGAAAGTGATAATGCAAGAACAGTTGAGAAAAACTGGCTTAGATATATGATTCATATCAAATTTATTTTTGTGTATAGTGTAAGGGAGGGGTCCGGTTTCTTTATTTCTTTTCTATTTTGCATATGTTTATCCAATTGTTAAAGCACCACCTATTGGAAAGACTTTTTCCCCCTTGAACTAATTGCCTTAACACCATTTCACTAATAAGAGACTATGTATATATATGAGCATATATATATATATAATATATGTATAGTCTGGTCTCTGTTGTGTTGGCTTCTTTTTCAATTAGTATGCTAATACCATATGGATTACTATACCTCTATAGTAAATTGTTTTTGAGGGTCTCACTCTGTCACTCAACAAACTTGAGTCTTCCAATCCATAAACGTGGCATATTTTTTCATTTATATGCGTTTATGATTTTTTAATAAATAGGTCTATGTATTTGAAAAAAAAAAACAGACCATGGACCATAGTTTACTGGTCCATGATGTATCTCAGGAGTTGATAAAAAGCTTAGAAACTTCCAGTGTCTGGAACTCAGGGCTATCACTAATGGCTAGCACATTACTGACTAAAATATCTGGAAATTAAGATTATACATTTTGTGAAAATCAGAAATAAACTTTTCAGAAGCAGTATTATCTAGTTGGAATCTGTTCAAATTTTGGTAGTGAGACTTACATACTAATGTAGTTGAGAAATCACTGTGACATATTCTATGCTAATGTAATTAACAGAGAACCTGAATTTCAGACAATAATATAACTGAAGGAAAAAGTTCACCAATTGAAGGACTGAAAATATCTTTGAATGATATAAGTAAATTTGAGTTCATACAGCAAAATATGCTGTTTCCATGCCTTACTGGTTCATTACCATTTCCACTCAAAAATCAGGCTGTTGGTTAGAATCATAAGTACTACCCCTGATGCTTGTCAAGGGTGATGTTGCCTGATTAGTTGGAAGCATATTATTGCATTACTGTAGTAGAATTTTATTTTGTCTTGTATACCAGAAAGGCTTGAATTGATTCACATGAAACCTTATGTCTAGACTTAAATAGATCCGAAAGGCTTTTGTCATAGCAGACCCAAACATTCATTCATTCATTGAAAAATGTTTATTGAGCACTTACTTTGTGCCAAGTACTATTCCAAAAAGTAGAGATATAAACAATTCCTGCCTCTGTGGACCTTACATTTGTGGATAGAGATAGACTATAAACCAACAAACAAAAAAATAAATAAATTGAGTAGGATGTGAAAACATGACAAATGCTATGGAGAAAAATATATGAGGTAACTAAGAAGTCCTCAATTTGCCCACTTTGCAAAATTAATAAATGGCTAGAACCTGTGCTTTAACCACTGTACTATACGGTGCTCAAACCACAAAAATCAAAGGAGGCATGACATCGAACACCTACTGCTGGCGAGACACTCCTGCATGCTGAAGATACAACACGAGATAAGATAAATGGTATAAACTAAGAGTATAAGAGTCAGCATCTTTAGGAATTGTGTCCCACTGCTAGTTCAGCAGCTTTAGCAAATTGTTCAGTCTCTCACATACAGGCCTGGAGATAACTATTTCAGGACAAGTATGTGGCCCTATGAAGTCATCAGGAACCTCGGTTCCCTCTTCCTTTCTCTTCAACCATCCTTAGAGTGTGGCGTCTGTTCTTAGAATCACAGTATGGTTGCTCTGACCGCAGCCATCACGTCTGCATTTTAAGCAGGAAATGAGAAAACGGGAGGAAAATAGTCTGTCTTTCCAAAGGAGTTTTTCCATAAGTCCTACCAGACATCTTCAACTTATATCCCATTGGCCAAAGCTTAGTCATATGGCCACACCTAGCAGTAAGGAAGGCTGATAAATGTTTTATACAGGATGAATCTATTGCTTTACTGATAAAATCAGAGTTCTGTTATTAAGAAGGGGGATACAGATACAGGCTAGACAGCCAGCAACCTCTGGACTTGATCTCAGCCAAAAGGCCGAGACGTGATCCCAGCAGCCTCTGTAACAGGGTTAGATTCATTTTTATATTCCCAGAACCTCACACAAGGACTGGCACAGAGTAGTTAGTCAAATAAATGCTATTAAACTAATCTCAAGTACAAACAATTTAGTTCATGTTGGAGAGTGTCAAGAAACAGGATTAGATATGTAAGTATGGGCCAGATCCTAAAGGGGCCGGTCTTCTAAGTGAAATGTGGTTAGAACATGACAGTGATGGTAAAGTTCACCCAAAATAACCTGGGAATAAGGAACATATCTTAGTCCTAGGGGAACAGACTTTGAAATCAAAATGTTTGTGATAAAACATCTGAAAAGTTACCCTATGAAGTAGCAAGGCAGTTAATCCCCAAGACACAAGGTACACTTGACTGTGGCAAATCTGTCTCATTAGCACATCTAGGGAGAAAACATATTAGGGGTGGGAGTAACGGTCTGCAGTGTAACAGACACACATAAAAGGAGAGTAAGGAAGAACTATCTGCCACTGAAATTCTTATACTGCCCTTTCTGAGTATTAAGATTCTTTTTTAATGCCAAAGTTTTTATTTACCTTCTCCCTGTAAACACAGAGTAGTAGTAAAAATTTTAGTATCAGCTGATTGAGGAAATGCAAATGTAAAAACCAATTCTGCACCCTTTGGTATAATCCTGAGGATCTGTAGCTTAGTCTATAGCAGTTGCTTTCACTTTTTTTGTCCAGGAGTCACAGTTAAGAAAACCATTTATATTATGACCTAGTGATGATCACACAGTTTCTCAAAACAGAACTTACCCCCACTATGGCCAATACGCAGATATTTTCTGTGCTAGTTTTTTTTTTTTTTTTTCCTCAATTCTGGTCTTTTACCTACTAGAGTTCATTAGCCGTGGGTTGGGACCTACAATTTAAAGAACAATGACGGCCGGGTGCAGTGGCGCTCATGCCTGTAATCCCAGCACTTTGGAAGACCGAGGCAGGCGAATCACCTGAGGTCAGGAATTCCAGACCAGCCTGGCCAACATGGTGAAACCCTGTCTCTACTAAAAATACAAAAATTAGCCAGGTGTGGTGGTACATGCCTGTAATCCTAGCTACTCAGGAGGCTGAGGCAGAATTGCTTGAACCCAGGAGGCGGAGGTTGCAGTGAGCCGAGATTAACTGCACTCCAGCCTGGGCAACAGAGTGAGACTTCGTCTCAAAATAAATAAATAAACAAAATAAAGAACAATGGCATACATGTTCTTCTATGACCAAAAATAGTGAGAGCCCTAGACGTTTAGCTGGCTCACCTTTCTCAGTCACCCAAATCTATCTGATCGTTTAAGAATCATGCAGTTCCCTAGTTTTACTCTGACTTTTCCTTATCTTAACAACAAATAAAAAGCTGAGCCAGCAAATCACCTTTTCTTTTCTTTTCTTTTTTTTCTTTTTTTTTTTTTTATTTTTTTTTGAGACAAGAGTTTTTCACTCTTGTTGCCCAGGCTAGAGTGCAATGGCGTGATCTCAGCTCACTGCAACCTCTGCCTCCCGGGTTCAAGCAATTCTCCTGCCTCAGCCTCCCAAGTAGCTGGGATTACAGGTGCCTGCCACCACACCCGGCTAATTTTTGTATTTTTAGCAGAGAAGGGGTTTTGCCATGTTGGCCAAGCTGTTCTCAAACTCCTGAACTCAGGTGATCCCTCCGTCCTGGCCTCCCAAAGTGCTGGGATTACAGGCATGAGTCACCGCACCCAGCCAACTTTTCTTTTTTTTACTCTTTTTAGTTCTTTTTTTGAGACGGAGTCTCGCTCTGTCTCCCGGGCTGGAGTGCAGTGGCCGGATCTCAGCTCACTGCAAGCTCCGCCTCCCGGGTTTACGCCATTCTCCTGCCTCAGCCTCCCGAGTAGCTGGGACTACAGGCGCCCGCCACCTCGCCCGGCTAGTTTTTTGTATTTTTTAGTAGAGACGGGGTTTCACCGTGTTAGCCAGGATGGTGTCGATCTCCTGACCTCGTGATCCGCCCGTCTCGGCCTCCCAAAGTGCTGGGATTACAGGCTTGAGCCACCGCGCCCGGCCCAACTTTTCTTAAATACCTAATAGAAGTGAGGTCACAGGGCAAACTGCTGCCCCCAAAAGTGGACAGATAGGCCAATACAGAGAATGATGATGTATCAGAGCAAAAACTTCCATGATGGGAACCAGTGCTGGGGTAGGAAAACCTGAGTGTAACTGCTGTAAGTTAGGTATGGACAAGTCTGAAAGTTAAAAATTCCAGTCATAGAAGTAATCCCCACACTCTTGTGAGTTTTAACTTTAGAAGCTTGACCTAGTTCTTACAGTAAATATTGGGAGAAAATCCCCTTCCATTTCCAGCAGTGGGAGGGAAAAGAGGACATTTTGAAATATGTTAGAGAACTCAGTTCTCAATTCTCAACAAGGTCTCCCCTCAGGAGAAACTATTTAACTAGAAGCTACCCTGCTGGGGCTTTATGAAACCCTAACTGACCTGAGAACAACACAATATCCAATCCAGCCCACCTAGCCATCATGGCCCACCTAAGAAGGGAAAAAACTGAGAAGCATGTGTGAAGTTCACATTCCAGAGGCACACTGTCACTGAAAGACTGAGCCCTAATTGTAGGACCATAGGATGACTTCCCTACCCCCACGCCTTACCACCACATTACCAAGGGCCCATTTATAGCAGTTTGTTTTACCCAGTACAGTATGTCCAGTTATCAGGAAAAACTTAACCAGGTAGACTAAAAGCCAAAAAAAACAGTTTGAAGAGACAGTGCAAGCATCAGAACCAGAGTCAATTGTGCCATAAATGTTGGAATTACCAGACAGAGAACCTAAAACAACTATGATTAGAATGCCAAGGGCTGCAATAGATAAAGTAGACAACATGCAAGAACAGATGGGCACTGTGAGCAGAAAGATGAAAATCCTAAGAAAGAATCCCAAAAAAGGAGAAATACTAGAGATCAAAACCGCTATAACAGAAATGACAAATGCTGGCCGGGCATGGTGGCTCACACCTGTAATCCCAGTACTTTGGGAGGCCAAGGCGGGCAGATCATCTGAGATCAGGAGGTCGAGACTAGCCTGACCAACATAGTGAAACCCCATCTCTACTAAAAATACAAAAATTAGCCAGGTGTGATGGAGGGCACCTGTAATTCTAGCTAATTGGGAGGCTGAGGCAGGAAAATTGCTTGAACCTGGGAGGCTGAGGTTTCAGTGAGCCGAGATCACACCACTGCATTCCAGCCTGGACAACAGAATGAGACTCCATCTCAAAAAAACAAATAAATGGCAAATGCCTTTGATAATCTGATTAGTACAGTGGACATAGCTGAGGAAGGAATCTCTAACCTTGAGAATATTTCAGGCCAGGCACAGTGGCTCATGCCTGTAATCCCAGCACTTTGGGAGGGTGAGAGAATCACTTGAACCCAGGAGTTCGAGTTCCAGACCAACCTTCACAACATAAGAGACCCTGTCTCCACACACACACACACACACACACACACACACACACACAAAGCCAGGCGCTGTGGTGCACACCTGTGGTCCTAGCTACTCAAAGAGCTAAAGTGGGAGGATCGCTTGAGCCCAGAACGTCAAGGCTGCAGTGAACCATGATCATGCCACTGCACTCTAGGCTGGGCAACAGAGCAGGACCCTGTCTCCACCAAAAAATAATAATAATAATAAGGGTATTTTAACAGAAACGTCTAAAAAAGAGAATATCCAAGGACTAAAGGATGACTACAAAAGCTATAGCATATATTTAATGAGAATATTAGAAGGAGAAGGAAGAAAGAAAGGAAGAGATATTTGAAACAATAATGACAGAATTCCCCCCAAGCTAATGTCAGACACCAAACCACAGACCCAGAGAACTCTGAGAACATCAAGAAAGATAAATGCAAAAAGAAAAAAAAAAAAAGACTACACTTAGGCATATCATTTGCATATCATTTTCAAACTACAGAAAATTGAGATAAAGACAAAATCCTAGCCTGGGCAACATGGCGAAACCCCATCTCTATAAAAAATATAAAAATTGCCGGGCACAGTGGCTCACGCCTATAATCCTAGCACTTTGGGAGGCCGAGGCAGGCGGATCACAAGGTCAGGAGTTTGAGACCAGCATGGCCAACATGGTGAAACCCCGTCTCTACTAAAAATACAAAACTTAGCTGGGTGTGGTAGCGCATGCCTGTAATCCCAGCTAATCCAGAGGCTGAGGCAGGAGAACTGCTTGTCCTGGGACCCGGGAAGCAGAGGTTGCAGTAATCCAAGACCACGCCATTGCACTCCAGCCTGGGCAACAAGAGTGAAACTCTGTCTCACACACACACAAAAAATACATACATATATATGTATAAATAAATTAGCTGAGAGTGATGGTATGCACCCATATTCCCAGGTAGTGAGGAGGGTGAGGCAGGATGATCACTTGAGCCCGGGAGGTTGAGGCTATAGTTAGCCATGATCACACCACACCAACCTGGGTGACAGAGCGAGAGTCTATCTCAAAAAGAAGAAAAAAAACCTGAAAGAAGCCAGAGGAAAATAACACCTTACCTATAGAGAAGCAAAGATAAGGATTACATCTGACTTCTCAGAAACAATGCAAGCAAGAAAAGAGTGGAGTGAAACATTTAAAGTTATGAAAGAACAAAACCACCAACCTAAAATTCTGTACCCTGCAAAATTATTCTTTTCAGAAGTGAAAGAAAAATAGACTTTCCTAGAGAAACAAAAATTGGAGGAATTTAATCCATAACTTTTCAAAACAGAAAGCATTAGGCCCAGATGGGTTCATTGTTGAATCCCTTCCCTCCCCTCCCCTCCCCCTTTTTCCTCCCTAGTAGCTGGGACTACAGGCACATGCCACCATGCCCAGCTAAAATTGTACCTATTCTCTACAATCTCTTTCATTGGATAGAAGCAGAGAGAATACTTCCCAGCTCATTTTGCAAGGCCACCATTGCCCTAATTGCAAAATCAAACAAAGATATTAGAGGAAAACAAAACTAAAGACCAATATCTCTCATGAATGTAGATACAAAAATCTATGAGGATTTCAAGGGCAGTGAAAATATTATGTGATACTATATATTATGATACTATAATAGTGGATGCCTGTCTATAGACATTTGTCCAAACCCATAAAATGCATAGTACCAAGAGTGAACCCAAATGCAAACTGTAGACCTTGGGTGATAATGACATGTCAGTATAGGCTCATCAGTTGTAACAAATGTACCATTGGGCTAAGGGATATTAATAATGGAGGAGGCTGTGCATGTGTGGAGCCAGAGGATATATGGGATATCTCTGTACCTTCCTCTCAATTGTTTTTTGAGACAGTCTTGCTCTGTTGCCCAGGCTTGAGTGTAGTGGCATGATCACAGCTCACTTCAACCTTGACCTCTTGGGCTCAAGTGATCTCCTTTTTTTTTTTTTTTCAACATAATGTCTTGCTCTGTCACCCAGACTGGAGTGCAGTGGCATAATCTCAGCTCACTGCAACCTCCACCTCCCAGCTTCAATTTTCCTGTCTCAGCCTCCCTAGTAGCTGGGATTATAGGTGTGCATTACCATGCCTGGCTAATTTTTGTGTTTTTAGTAGAAATGGGGTTTCACCATGTCGGCCAGGCTGGTCTCAAACTCCTGACCTCAAGCGATCCACCTTCCTTGGCCTCCCAAAGTGCTGGTATTACAGGCATGAGCCACCGTACCCATCGTCAAGTGATCTCACCTCCACTTCCCATGTTAACTGAGACTACAGGTGCATGCCACCATGCCTGGCTAATTTGTTTTTTCTTTTCATGGAGATGGGGGGTCCCACTATGTTGCCCAGGCTAGTCTCGAACTCCTGGGCCTAAGCAGTCCTCTCACCTCAGCCTCCCAAAGTCCTGGGATTATAAGCATGAGCCACCGCGCCCAGCCAAAATACAGTGAAGTGCTGAATGTTTTATTCTGTAATTCACCTCCCCTACTTTTTTCTTTCTATTCTGTACAGCCTGTCTCCTTTTAGGCTGAAATGATTGAGCAATAAACCCAAGAAGTAATTTGGTAAATACTTAGAAATTCATAAGATCCAAAACACAATAACTTGGATGTAGTAATTATTTAATAAATACCTATTGAGTGAATGAATATTATCTATAAATGAGACAACTAAAAAGAAGTCATGTCCTTGATTTTTTATAATTCTCTTTGAAAATAAAATCAATTTGTAAAATAATTACATCCCCAGAAAATTTTAAGTATAGGCTTTGAGCAAGAAAACACAGATGTATGTTTTTTCTACCACATACCTACCAGGTGGGAGATTATTTACGGCAAAAGACAAAGTCTTTGCCCTTAAGTATCCTTTCTGAATTAAGAAAAGCAATTTTTTAGTAGAGTTTACATACAAAAAACCTCAATGTATCTAGTTCTCTGAATTGCCTCTCTTGTCCTCCTTGTAAGCATTTTATTGGATTTTGTTTTTTTTAAAACAGACTAAAAAAGAAGCACCTGAGTGGTCTAAGAAACAAAAGATGAAGACCTAGTGTTGTGGATGGGAAGCACCTATAGACCGTTATTTACTCCTGAAGTTCTTTTTCTGATGGAAAACAAAATTCATCTTAATCATGTACTCAGCATTTTTTAAATAACAATGTTTATTTGAACTAGTATTAAATTAACAAATTTAGTATAATCAAAATGTGTAAAGAACAAATAATAATATACTTTATATTTGTTTTTTTCTATTTTATAGAATAAATATGCTATGGTTTAAATTTTGGAGCTTTTTTAAATGTTCAATGCATTTTAAGTGTGTGGCTTATAAATATTTTGGTGAGTATTTTTCTGTACTACATAAATTCTGAGTTTAAATGTCATACACAAATACCAAGGCACTTTGCATGTTTAAAAATTAAGAATCATTTGTGAAGTCTACTACAAGGTACTTCAAATGCCCAGTAATGGTGGTCAGATACAGATTGTTGACTCTTTTTTGAAGTTCTGTTTTTTCTTAATATTTTATACTACTATTAACCAATAAAATCTGGCAGAAAGTCTGTTATTCCATTGGTAAAGTGAAAGTTTGGTGGAAAGTCTGTTGCTACATCAGTCATAACAGATGCAGTATGGATCAGATTTCCAGTCAGTGAGAAAAAAAAAAATAGGATTTTCTTTTGTCATAAAATATGCTCCATTTTTCATTGAAGCTGTATACTTTAAAAGAAAGGAAGGAGGCAAGAGAGAAACAAAGGAAAGAAATATGTATATACACACATACATATATATGTATGTCCAGGTTTTTCAACCACAATTGACATTTTTTGTTTGTTTTTTGAGATGAAGTCTCGCTCTGTCGCCAGGCTGGAATGCAGTGGCGTAATCTCAGCTCACTGCAGCCTCCGCCTTCCAGGTTCAAGCAATTCTCCTGTCTCAGCCTCCTGAGTAGCTGGGATTACAGGCACCCGCTACCACGCCCGGCTGATTTTTGTATTTTTAGTAGACACAGAGTTTCACCAAGTTGGCCAGGCTGGTCTGGAACTCCTTACCTCCGGTTATCCACCTGCCTCAGCCTCCTACAGTGCTGGGATTATAGGCATGAGCCACCACACCCTGTCCACTATTTGACATTTTGGGCTGGATAATTCTTTCTTAAGGGTGCACATATACATTCCTGACCTTCAGCACTAGCTGCCAGTAACATCCCCACCACAACCCTAGTTTTTTGCTTTTTGTTTTTTTTTTTCTTTTAGAGACAGGGTCTCCCTATGTTGCCCAGACTGGTCTTGAACTCATGGGCTCAAGCAGTCCTCCCTCCTCGGCCTCTCAAAGCGCGGGGATGACAGACATGAGGCACCTCACCTGGTCCCACCCCCAGTTTTGACAAGCCAGAAATGTCCTGGATGGAGACTAGGGTTCCTTCCATGTCTTGGCCATTGTGAATTGTCTTACTTTTTAACCCTTACCTCATCTTCTCCTGGTCATGGATTTTCTATTTATCTGTTTATCTATTTATCTATCTATCTATCTAGAAACAGGGTCTTACACTGTCACCCAGGCTGGAGTGGTGCAGTGCCATGATCATAGCTCAATGTAGCCTCAAACTCCTGGGCAAAAGGGATCCTCCCACCTTAGCCTCCCAAACAGCTGGAACTACAGGTGCATACCACACACCTGGCTAGTTTTTTTAAAACTTTATTTTAGAGACAAGGGTCTCAGTGTGTTGCTCAGGCTGGGCTCAAGTGATTTTACTACCTCAGCTACCCCAGTAGCTGAGATTACAGGTGTGAGTCACCACAGCTAGGTCTTACTTAAAAATAAAAAAATTAAGCATAATATTCTTATTATTTTCTTGATAAATGTTTTATGAAATGTTGCCCAAATGCAAGCATAATAGCTACCATTATCAAGCTCATTCTATCAGTCAGTTGCTGTGTTACATGCTTTCTATTCTTTATTTAATCTTCACAGCAACTCTGCCAAGTAAGCATTATCTTCATTTTTAAAATGAGAAAAACCAAGACTCAGTAAGGGTAACGAAATGGCCCAAGATCAGACACATAACAAATGGAAGTGGATTTGAACCAAGTCCATCTGATTACAATGGCTAAGCCCTTTCCAGTACACGACGCTGCTTCTCATTGCTTGCTTCTTATGCCTGGCTCCCAAGCTCACTTCAATAGCAAGAATCGTGGGGGAAATCTTGATTGTATTGTATTGTATTTTTTATTTTATTTTATTTTATTTTTTTATTTATTTTATTTTATTATTTTTTTGAGACGGAGTCTCGCTCTGTCGCCCAGGCTGGAGTGCAGTGGTGTGATCTCGGCTCACTGCAAGCTCCACCACCCGGGTTTACGCCATTCTCCTGCCTCAGCCTCCCGAGTAGCTGGGACTACAGGCGCCCGCCACCTCGCCCGGCTAGTTTTTTGTATTTTTAGTAGAGATGGGATTTCACCATGTTAGCCAGGATGGTCTCGATCTCCTGACTTCGTGATCTGCCCGCCTTGGCCTCCCAAAGTGCTGGGATTACAGGCGTGAGCCACCGTGCCCGGCCTATTTTAATTTTTGTAGAGACAGTCTCACTTTGTTGCCCAGGCTGGTATCAAATTACTGGCCTCAAGCAATCCTCCCGCTTCAGTCTCCAGAGTGAGTAGCTGGGATTCCAGGCACGAGCCACCCTCCCAGCAAAAATTTGTTCTATCACCTTTTCTTTGTGGGTAGGGGGGCTATGGGACTTAGCATAGTTGCATTGTTTTTGCTCAAGACAAGTTCATGGTTCTGAAACTTTTTTTTTTTTTTTTTTGCAGAAGCTTAGCATTCCCATACTGGTAGTTGAACCCAGACCACCTGGGTGAAAAACCAGGAATCCTAAGACCATGTGGCAGATGACTCTACTCCTAAATAACTTCATGACTCTCATAATAGTTCTTACCAGGTTAACAGGATATACTCAGCTTTTCAGAACCAACTAAATGGCTTGTATTCACTTTATTTATTCATACATTCTTTCATTGAACAAACAAGAAAAATCTAAAATGTGTAAGGCATTCAAACTATGAATGTTTGTCTTCATCTCAAATGAAAAAGAATTCTGTGATACCACAAACACCAAAGGAAGGAGTTTCCTCTCATCATCCTCAGTATAGAAATTTCTAAAAAGAAGTATCAGCTAGTGACCCAAATATCCAAATGCAATATATATTTAAAGAAGGTGCCACTTGTGCTGATTTCAATAAGTCATATTTGGATATCATCCATCAGGAATGTTAAGGAAGATTCCCACACTTGGGGGAGGTTGAGGTTGTTAATGAGCCAGATTTGTTTCTCTCTATATATATGTAGAGAGAGAGAGAGAGAGTTTTGTTTTGTTTTGCTTTGTTTTTTGAGTTGGAGTCTCGCTCTGCCATCCAGGCTGGAGTGCAGTGGCACGATCTCGGCTCGCTGCAACCTCTGCCTGCTGGGTTCAAGTGATTCTCCTGCCTCGGCCTCCTGGGTTGCTGGGACTACAGTGCATGCCACCATGGCTGGCTAATTTTTTTGTATTTTTAGTAGAGACAGGGTTTCACATTGGCCAGGCTGGTCTCGAACTCCTGACCTCAAGTGATCCACCCGCCTCAGCCTCCCAAAGTGCTGGGATTACAGACGTGAGCCACCTGCCTGGCCAGAAAGGCTATTATATTATATAGCTTTATGGTAGGCTTCTGTGGGCCTCTTAGATTTAACAAAGGTAAGAATTATTTGAAAAAACATTTCACTTTTATTAAAAATACTGCTGTTTGAAAAAGGTGCTTCTCCAGTGGCATTCAGTATTGGTGGCCTGGCATGGCATGGTAGGCACTACCCAATGAAGAATGTACTATATATGTATAGGTCATACTTATACAGACATGTATATATCTTTGTATAAGATCTACCTATCTTAGAATAAAAACTTGGGGGAAAAAGCTGCTGCTCATATCTAAAATGTCCTCAGGTGAAACTGATGTCAGGAATTTCTTTTCCCTTGTGTAATCTTACAGGATAAAAATTTAGGTTATTGCAACTTTCCCACTAATATTGGATAGGCTAGCAGTGGATATTAGCCTATCCAATATCAGTGGGAAATATATTTTATTTTTATAAAAATTTTAAAAATTAATAAATACTATAAATGCTCCAAAGAAAGAATTCCTAAGGCTTAGAGGTCACAAACAAAGCTAGAGCACATAGTCCAGTCCTCAGCTTTACAGGCTCAGAAATTTAATTTTATTAGTGCACTAAAGATGACACATCTTTCAGGAGTGTGCCCATATTTACTGGTGCATAGATCATAATGTTTATGTATTACTTCTGAGAGAAAAGTAAAACATAGACAGAATATGACTTATTGGAATCAGCACACCTGGCATCTTCTCTCCCAATCTCCCCCTGGCTTCTGCCGTACTATACACTCATATTTTTTCTCCTTCATCTTCTTCTACCTGGTCATAAAACACTGGATTTTTCAGAGCTTTTTTCCCCCTAAACCTATTCATTTCATTCTGTACTTACTCTCAGGTAATTTCTACACCCTGGTTTCAGCTACTAAATGTCAATATTTGCAAATGTACATCTCCAGTTCAGACTGTTCCTTTTAACCACCTGCCTACTTGACATTTCTACTTGGATGTCCCATTGTGACCTCAAACTTAACATGTGTAAAACTGAACTCACCAACTTTCTCCTCCAATGTTTCCAATTTCAATAAATGGTACCACCATTTATTTACTCAGTGACTTATACTACAAAACCAGGAGTCATCCAAGACCCTTCCCTTGTTAACTACCAGCATTCAATTACTAAGCCCTGTTGATCTGCCTCATAAATATATTTTTTTTTTACTTTTGATTATGAAAATTTCTGGCCAGGCGTGGCGGCTCATGCCTGTAATCCCAGCACTTTGGGAGGCCGAGGCGGGAGGATCACCTGAAGTCAGGAGTTCGAGACCAGCCTGGCCAACGTGGCAAAACCCCGTCTCTACTGAAAATACAAAAAATAGCCGGGTGTGGTGGCACATGCCTGTGATCCCAGCTACTCGGGAGGCTGAGGCAGGAGAATCGCTTGAAACCGGGAAGTGGAGGCTGCTGTGAGCCCAGATTGTGCCACTGCACTCCAGCCTGGGTGACAGAATGAGACTCTGTCTCAAAAACAAAAGATAAAAGAAAATTTTCAAATATACAAGACGGCAAAGAAAAAGTCAAGACAGGATATATTCACTGTCTTGATTGTGGTAATGGCTTAATGGATATATACCTATGTCAATGTTTATCAAATTGTACATTTTAAAATGTGCAGTTCTGTTTTGTTTTGTTTTTTTGAAGTGAAGTCTCACTCTGTCACCCAGGCTGGAGTGCAATGGCATGATCTCAGTTAACTGCATCTCCGCCTTCCAGGTTCAAGCAATTCTCCTGCCTCAGCCTCCTGAGTAGCTGGGATTACGGGCGCCCGCCACCACACCTGGCCAATTTTTGTATTTTTGGTAGAGACAGGGTTTCACCATGTTGGCCTGGCTGGTCTTGAACTCCTGGCCCTAAATGATCTATCCACTTCAGCCTCCCAAAGTGCTAAGATTACAGGTGTGAGCCACCGCACCCAGCCAAAATGTGCAGTTTATTATATGTCAGTTGCACCTCAGTAAAGATGTTTTTTGAGGCTGGGCGCGGTGGCTCACTCCTGTAATCCCACCACTTTGGAAGGCCAAGGCGGGTGGATCACGAGGTCAGAAGATTGAGACCATTCTGGCTAACACGGTGAAACCCTGTCTCTAGTAAAAAATTTTACAAAAAAGAAAAAAATGTTAGCCAGGCGTGGTGGCAGGCACCTATAGTCCCAGCTACTCGGGAGGCTGAGGCAGGAGAATGGTGTAAACCTGGGAGGCAGAGTTTGCAGTGAGCCGAGATTGCACCACTCCAGCCCGGGAGACAGAGCGAGACTGCGTCTCAAAAAAAAAAAGATATTTTTTGCAAGAAGGAAAGAGGGTGGGTGGGCAGGCAGGCAGGCACCATCTAGAAAGCCCTGATGAAACAAATGACTTAAACATCAATGAATGCTAAAACAATTAGATAAAAGGGCAATAGGGAATATTATATCAGGCCATAACCACCTATAATCACTAGTCAACCTTAACATCATTAAAATGAGACAACCAGACGTTATGTGCCTCCTGATGTGATATGATGTAATGTGAAGTATAAAGCAATACCTGTATAGTATTCTTGTCAAAAAATGTTTAAAGATTGTAGCTGAATCAAATCAAGTCTTCAGATCCAACTTCCAATCTACAGGCAAAACAAGAAAGAGAAAATCAAAGTAAAAGACACCAGGAGGAAGCAATTGACTAAATCCAGAACATGGAACATTCTGGGCACTGGGAAGGACAATTGTTTTTAGGCCTTCCTTATTTTGAGGCATTTTTAATAGACAGAGCTATGAAATAATATGTTTTTAAAGAGAGGGAAAAACTCATGAGTTCCTACTGATATATCCAATTCTAATTTAAAATTTAAAGATTTCAATTCTCTGATTGTATATGTGTGTTTCACTTCCTGTGTGTGAATTGTTGTCACCACCTTAGCTCAAGCCATCATGTCCTCCCTAGGATTCTCTGGTAGTCTCCTAACTGGTCTTCCTAAATCTACTCATGCCTTTCTCCACAGCAAAGAATGGATTTTTTTTTTACACTGTGATTTTTGATTTAGAATTTAATCTACAGTTTATACAAGAGATTTATAAGACATGAACTTTGGAAAACAGAACAAAATGCAATTGAGGTATAAGAGCACGGTATGTCATGTTTCAATAAATATAATGCAAAAATTTTAAATGATCAGATAGATGAGCCTTGCTTTTTACTAAACCCATGTAAAATATTTGTTTCTTGCATGGGAGGTAGAGAAAAACTATTCTTTAATGCAATCACCACAGATTTTTATCATAACATTGTATATCACCAGAAAATTTTTAAAGGATTAACTATTTTTATCATAATGAATGTTTGCAATAGTTGCAGAAAGATATTTCACTTACTGCCTTCACAGACTATTAAGTTCAGAAATAACTTAAAAGCTACTGTACTGGCATAACATCATCAAGATAAACAAATATTTCTAAATAGATGGATAAAAACATATGTTTTATTGCCCTCAGCCCATAGCTCCCAAAGGTATCTTAAATTTAGCCAATCCTTTTAGCTCTTGCATTTTAAATATGCCTATGCTTCCTTTTTTTTACTTTTATTTTTATTTTTTTTGATTGAGACGGAGTCTCGCTCTGTCCCCCAGGCTGGAGTGCAGTGGCACGATCTCCATTCACTGCAACCTCTGCCTTCCGGGTTCAAGCGATTCTCCTGCCTCAGCCTCCCGAGTAGCTGGGATTACAAGCACCCACCACCACACCCAGCTAATTTTTAGTAGAGACGGGGTTTCACCACATTGGCCAGGCTGGTCTCAAACTCCTGACCTCAGGTGATCCACCCACCTCAGCCTCCCAAAGTGCTGGGATTACGGGCGTGAGTCACCACATCCGGCACTTCCTTTATATTTAAGGAGGGCATCTATAGCTGAGAAGTTCACCAGATCTTTTTAATGTCACAAATAGAATGAAATGCAATGAATAGAACAGAATAAAAATAACTGTCTTCTTAACCCAGAAGCAATAGAAAATATCCAAGCACTTTTCTTCTAATAATGGAAATGCATACGTATCCCTTAATAAGGAAAAAAAAAAAGTCTTAAGCTCTAAACATTTAAATTATTCAGTTCCACAGCTTATAATACAGCAGTTATGTTCCTTATTGATAGCTTCATAAAAACTAATAAGTAGTTTCAAGCACAAATATATAGTAAAAGCACAATTTTATCTTAATTTTCTAAAATGCCCAGTCATATCAAATACAGAGATCAAGAACAGAGAAACAAAATTTTTAATTACCATTTTGTCATTCAAAAAAATCAAAACTTAATTCCAATAAATGAAGAGGAATGTTAGCTGATTAAAAAAAAAAAAAAAAAAAAAAACCTGACTGGGAGCAGTGGCTCATGCCTGTAATCCCAGCACTTTGGGAGTCTGAGTGAACAGACTTGAGGTCAGGAGTTCGAGACCAGCCTGGCCAACATGGCAAAACCCCATCTCAACTAAAAATATAAATAGTTTCAGCTACCTGGGAGGCTGAGGCAGGAGAATCACGTGAACCCGGAAGGTGGAGGCTGCAGTAAGCCAAGATGGTGCCACTGCACTCTAGCCTGGGTGATACAGCGAGAAAAAAAAGAAGAAACAAAGGGACATAATATGGGACATAATATTAACATTTGGGCTGTTTAGTATATATTATATAATATAATATTTGGGCTGTTTAGTTTGCGGGGATAGTTTCCGTCTCCTGTACCCTGAACCCTGGAGAAAAATGCAACAAATCTAAAAAGCAGTAGAATAGCCCCAAAGGTGTGTTCATGAATGTTTAACAATCAGCTCCCAAGGAAAAAGACCCTGGTTTTCATAGGGTGGCCTAGATTTTCATGTCAGGATGGAATGAATAAATACTCCCACTATGGCCAGCATAGAGCTACCAAAATGGGGCTAGGAAGAGGTGCTCACACTCAGCTCTCTGGGCTACACCATTCCAGCAAACACTGCCCAGGCCACAGGGTACGGCCCCTGCCTAATCCAAACCCAAACTTCTTTTGAACTCCTCCATGGTATTCAGTGGCCTTTTTTGAATTCCTTAAACTCTTCCAACTGTTTCTTTTCTCAGGATCTTTACCACATTCTGCCTCCTCTACTTACAATACTGCCTACCTAGAATACTAACCTCGCCTAAGTCTTCCTCATCCTCTAGATCTCAGGTTTCTGATATACACACACACAAAGCGAGAAATCGGATCGCAATATAAAATGTTGGGGGTTTTGGGGAGTCTTTTGTTTTGTTTTGTTTTTCAGACAGGGTCTCACTCTGTTGCCCAGGCTGGAGTGCAGTGGTACATTTATGGCACACTGCAATCTTAATCTCTGGGTCTCAAGCGATCCTCCCACTTCAGCCTCTCAAGTAGCGGGATCACAGGTGCATGCCATCGTGCCCAGCTAAGTTTTTGTTTGTTTGTTTGTTTGTTTGTTTGTTTGTTTGTTTGTTTGTTTTAGAAACACGGCCTCATTTTGATACCTAGGCTGGTCTTGAATTCCTAGACTCAAGTGATCCTCCCACCTCAGCCTCCCAAAGTGTTGGGCTAAGAGGTGTGAGCCACCAAGCCCCATCTAAAATGTATTTCTTAACCAGGTACAGTGGCACACCTGTAGTCCCAGCTACTTGGGAGGCTGAGGCAGGAGAATTACTTGAGCCCAGGAGTTCCAGCCTGCACAACATGCAAGACCTTGTCTCTATAAAAATAATTAAATAAAGTGCCGGGCGCGGTGGCTCAAGCCTGTAATCCCAGCACTTTGGGAGGCCGAGACGGGCGGATCACGAGGTCAGGAGATCGAGACCATCCTGGCTAACACGGTGAAACCCCGTCTCTACTAAAAAACACAAAAAACTAGCCGGACGAGGTGGCGGGCCCCTGTAGTCCCAGCTACTCTGGAGGCTCAGGCAGAAGAATGGCGGGAACCCGGGAGGCGGAGCTTGCAGTGAGCTGAGATCCGGACACTGCACTCCAGCCTGGGCGACAGAGCGAGACTCTGTCTCAACAACAACAAAATAATAATAATAATAATAATAATAATAATAATTAAATAAAATAAAAGCATTTCTTATTATAGTTCATGGCCAAAAACAAGCTTTTAAAGACCACTGCCCTAGACACTGCCAAGATGTGCATTCTCCTCCAGACTTTCATTTTATAGATTTCAGATTGGCAACCCCCATCCACCTCTGTCATTACCACATTGTCTTACATGTGCTAATTTCTTCTAGACCTGGAAGCCAGTGAACCTGCTTTCCACATGACTGCATACCTCTGCTCTAAACCAATAAATGATGACTTCATAGTTTCACTCACAGACGATTGTTTTTCCCCAGTTCTTCCATGTTACGTGTAATACCTTCAAGCCTCATACCAGCAACAAAATTATATTTCATTTGTTTCCAGTGTTGCTACTGTAATGTGATCTGGAGTAATCATTCAGTAATCATTCAGACTTCAAATATTTTAACATCCCTCTGAAAAAAGAATGTACTTAGGACATGAATCCATTGGTCAGAAAAAAAAAAGAAAAAGAAAAGAAAAACGAAAGAAATGTTTAAAAAGAATGTACCTCATATCTCAACCAAGTCATTGAAATACAATTGAAATGCCATTTTAAAACGTCATTAAAGTCATTCTAATCACCTTACAAACATTGTCTTTAAATAACAGGGTTTATTTATATCGTTGGTATTTATTACCATTGACATCATTTTCAAGAAAGCACTATAAAATTCTCCAAGGCCATGTACTTTTCAGATAGCTATTTATCTCTCTCTCTTTCTCCTATCTCTCCTTTTCTCTCCCTCTCGCTTTGTATTTTTGAAAAAGCTTTTTAAAATTTCTTTAATTAACAAATTGGTACCTGAATCAGAGTAATGGATCTGTTTTTGTTTCTTCTTTGTTACTTTATGTCATGTAATTATTGAATACTGAATATCTTTTCTATATCTAATCATGCTTTATCTTCTCTTTAACAACTGTAGAACAATTAGATAATCTAAAATTAAATCTCTATCTCCTAAACTTTCAAAGTTCACAGCATATGTAATTTTCTGAATGCCATCTGTTAGTGCTTTATTAAGCAAGTTGTGAATGTTATGTAGCAAACATGTAGCAGAAATGTCACCAACATTTTAAATTGTGCTCTAAAATATGTATAGGCATTATAAACTAGTGATGACTTCTCTCTCATTACTGTCCTCACTTATTTGTAATACTGCAATCAGAGTCGTAATGTGTCTCTTTTACTTTCAGTTCCTGCCATTTATTTCTGGTATGATCATCTTGATTTACTATTATTAGCATGATTGGGTCATTATCATTACCTGTTACTAGCACAGTTCCAGGAATGTACTATCCATTCTATAAAATGTTAATTTCTTTCTTTTGGCATTTTCTAAATATATATATAGTAGATTTACATACATATTCAAATGCTCATATATAAAGATATATTGGAAAGGCTCAGCCAGGCACAGTGGCTCACATCTGTAATCCCAGCACTTTGGGAGGCCAAGGCAGGCGGATCACCTGAGGTCAGGAGTTTAAGACCAACCTGGCCAAACAGTGAAACCCCATCTCTACTAAAAATACAAAAATTAGCTGGGCATGGTGGCATGTACCTATGGTCCCAGCTACTTGGGAGGCTGAGGCAGGAGAATTGCTTGAACCCAGATGCAGAGGTTGCAGTGAGCCAAAATCACACCACTGCACTCCAGCCTAGGAGACAGAGCGAGACTCCATCATTAAAAAAAAAAAAAAAAAAAGGCTTTTATTAATACCAGGAGCTAGAACAAAGCTATGATGCTAGGGACCTCGAACAAATAATGAAAATATTTATCTAATTCTTATTACCTTTAGTGACTAAAAGAAAGATAAAATGCTGTGTCCATTAGATCAAACTCTAGGAGAGCAAAGAACGTGTCTGTGATATTGACTACTGGTATCTTCAGAGCTTAGAACAACAAATACACACTACAAGATGGCCGAATCAATGAATCAGTGGGCAAGCAGGAACTGCAGCCAGGTCTTTACTTGTGCGGCACTGATGCCCGCAGCTATGAATTTGTGTTAATCATAGAATTAATTGCTGTGTCCATCCAGGTAACCAAAATTAATTATATGGCCAAATACACCAGAAAATGTTTGTCCATGTAGGATCTTTTTTAAATTTTTATTTATTTATTTTGAGACGGAGTCTCACTCTGTTGCCCAGGCTGTAGTGCAGTGGCAAGATCTCGGCTCACTGCAAGCTCCGCCTTCCGGATTCACGCCATTCTCCTGCCTCAGCCTCCTGAGTAGCTGGGACTACAGGCACCCAACACCACGCCCGGCTAATTTTTTTTTTTTTTCTTTTTTGTAGAGACAGGGTTTCACTGTGTTAGCCAGAATGGTCTCGATCTCCTGACTTCTTGATCCGCCTGCCTCAACCTCCCAAAGTGCTGGGATTACAGGCGTGAGCCACCAGGCCCAGCCGATTTTTATTTTTTTAAAATAGAGACAGAGTCTCACTCCATCACCCAGGCTGGAGTGCAGTAGTGCGATCGTGGCTCACTACAGCCTTGAGCTCCTGGGCTCAAGCAGCTCTCCTGCCTTGGCCTCCCAAGTAGCTAGGACTACAGGCCCATGCCACCACACCCAGCTGATTTTTTATTTTTTGTAGAGACGGGTCTCACTGTGTTGCCCAGGCTGGTCTCAAATTCCTGGCTTCATGGGATCCTCCTGCCTTGGCCTCCCAAAGAGCTGGGATTACAGGCATAAGCCACTCCACCCAGTCCATGTGGAACCTTTTTTACTTTTTTCATTTTATTTTTGATTTTTTTTAATAGAAACAGGATCTCCCTATGTTGCCCAGGCTGCTCTTGAACTCCTGGGTTCAAGGGATCCTCCTGCCTTGGCCTCCTAAAGTGCTGGGATTACAGGAGTGAGCCACCACACCTGGTCCCATGTGGGGTCTTTAGTCACAGATTCTTTATGGACCTGTTCTTTCAAAAAAGCTGTAATAAAATTTAGCATGTGAGTGTTCTAGCAAACAGTCATACAGATAGGTGAATTGAGTTTAAACATTTTTTTGATTTTTTTTTTTTTTTTTTTTTTTTGATATGGAGTCTCACTCTGTTACCAAGCTGGAGTGCAGTGTCATGATCTCAGCTCACTGCAACCTCTGACTCCCTGGTTCAAGTGATTCTCCTGCCTCAGCCTCCCAAATAGCTGGGACTACAGGCACATGCCACCATGCTCAGTTAATTTTTGTATTTTTAGTAGAGACGGGGTTTCACCATGTTGGCCAGGCTGGTCTCAATCTCCTGACCTCGTGATCCGCCTACCTTGGCCTCCCAAAGTGCTGAGATGACAGGTGTGAGCCACAGCACCCGGCCAAAAAAATTGATTCTTATTTGTTTTGGTTTTATACGATCGGGGGTAAACGGCCATAGGCAGAAATATACAGAATTATAGAATGTTGGTATGATTTTTTTGTCATCTAAATAATCTTAAATTTGTTGGGGGTTATTTGTTGTTGTTGGTTTGTTTGTTTGTTTTTTGAGACAGAGTCTCACTCTGTCACCCAGACTAGAGTGCAGTGGCGCGATCTTGGCTCACTGCAACCTCTGCCTTCCGGGTTCAAGCGATTCTCCTGCCTCAGATTCCCGAGTAGCTGGGATTACAGGCGCATACCACCAGGCCTGGCCAATTTTTGTATTTTTAGTAGAGATGGGGTTTCACCATGTTGGCCAGGCTCATCTCAAGCTCCTGACCTCAAGTGATCTGCCTGCCTTGGCCTCCCAAAGTGCTGAGATTATAGGCATCAGCCACCATGCCCGGCCCTAGATTTGTTTTTTAAATACCTAGATTGTATAATGTATTCAATATGTAGATATATAATTTCTTAAATTAATATTCTGAGGCTTAGTGTTCGGCCTCTCCCCCTATACCTCCACATCACTCTACAGTCCATTTGTCTGCTTTATTTTCTTTAGAGCAATATCTGTAATTTTCTTCTTTCTTTTTTATTTGCTTATTGCCTATCCTATCCAAAAAGAATATAATACATTCTGTGAAAGCCAACAGTCTTATCTCTGTCGCTGCTGTATCCCCAGCACACAGAACAATTGACTCCCCTGTCAAATTTTGTTCAATGGTAGGAAGAAAGGAAGAAAAGAAGGGAAGTGACATTTACTTTTAATTTTTTTCTTATTGAATTTTTGTTGGAAACAAATTTTATTTTATTTTATTTTTTTTTTTTGAGACGGAGTCTCGCTCTGTCGCCCAGGCTGGAGTGCAGTGGCCGGATCTCAGCTCACTGCAAGCTCCGCCTCCCGGGTTTACGCCATTCTCCTGGCTCAGCCTCCCAAGTAGCTGGGACTACAGGCACCCGCCACCTCGCCCGGCTAGTTTTTTGTATTTTTTTAGTAGAGACGGGGTTTCACCATGTTAGCCAGGATGGTCTCGATCTCCTGACCTCGTGATCCGCCCGCCTCGGCCTCCCAAAGTGCTGGGATTACAGGCTTGAGCCACCGCGCCCGGCCGGAAACAAATTTTAATAACTAATTAGATAATCCTTTCTCCTCCCACATTCCCCAGAAAAGCAAAGAAGGTCATTTTCTAGCTCCTTATTGCTAGACACTGAAACAGCTCTGTATCTTAACATAATTTTTCTCTGATCTCAGAAAAAGACAAGTTTCTTCCTTCCAAGATTAGCCCCTCTATGCTTGTTGCACTCTTTATACTGAGATGCACGGGCAGTGATGAGACGATCCCTGAAGAGTGTGGATTGAGAAAAGCAGGAGGGCCAAGACAAAATCCCAACAGATACCAACAGCTGAGGAAACACAGAAAGGACACAAGAGAAAACACAGAAAGGAGACCCTCCTTCACTCTCATTTACCCGTTACAACCTGGTTCCTTCCTCAGCTACTGAATCAAAACTATTCTCCCAAAGCTCGCTGGCTCCACCTGCTACTACTGAGCTGCCAGCCTTTGTCTCTCTCTTCTTCCAGTGTAAATGCTCTTTTCCCTCAGCCCTTCCCGTCAAGTCAGTCTTCAGTGTTCAGCTGTGAGTCCCATGTTTTGCCTTGTTTTTCTCTACTCTTCTTTGCCTTGTTTTTCTCTACTCTTCTTTGAGATAGAAAGTATTAGAGGGAAAGCGAGGCACAGTGGCTCATGCCTGTAATCTCAGTGCTTAGGGAAGCCTAGGTGGGAGGATCTTTTGAGGCCAGGAGTTTGAGGCCAGCCTGGGCAATGTAGCAAGACCCTATCTCTACAGAAAATTTTAAAAATTAGCCAGGTATGGCGGTGTGATCCTGTGACAACACTCCAGCCTGGGCAACAGAGGGAAACCTTGTCTCCAAAAAGGAAAGAAAAGAGAAAATAAGAGGAGAAGGGAAGGGAAGGGGAAGGGGAAGAAGGGGGAAAGAGAAAAGAAAGAAAGGAAAAGGTGCAGCAAGCCACCATGGTACGTGTATACCTATGCACGTGTATACCTATCCTTTGAGGGACTGACTTGTGTAGTTCTTTTTCCTGTACATTTTTTCTCTAAAAAGGAACCAGCCACCAGCCTAGTCTATTCCTGGGACAGGTCTTTGCTCCCTGTGTTGCAGGTCTTCATCATCCCCTGGGACTAGTGGGTAAGTCAAAGATACATTGGGGGTGCGAGTGGGGGTGCTTCAAGCCCATTTGGCCTTCACACTAAACTATGACATCCAGGCCGGGCGCGGTGGCTCAAGCCTGTAATGCCAGCACTTTGGGAGGCCGAGATGGGTGGATCACAAGGTCAGGAGATCGAGACCATCCTGGCTAACACGGTGAAACCCCGTCTCTACTAAAAAATATAAAAAACTAGCCGGGTGAGGTGGCGGGCGCCTGTAGTCCCAGCTACTCGAGAGGCTGAGGCAGGAGAATGGCGTGAACCTGGGAGGCGGAGCTTGCAGTGAGCCGAGATCCGGCCACAGCACTCCAGCCCGGGCAAGAGAGCTAGACTCCGTCTCAAAAAAAAAAAAAAAAACTACGACCTCCAACATTTTACATTTAAAAGTAATGTTTTAAACCTCTCTTTTGTCTTCCACTGCCTGAAAAGAGAGGTGCTGTTTGTTGAACTCTTGACATCTCTACAACAGTAAACATAATTTGAAAAAAATGAAATCTGTATACTGGGTCTCTGTCCCCAGGCTAGAGTACAGTGGTGTGATCATGGCTCACTGTGGCCTCCAGCTCCTCAGCTCAAGCCATTCTCCTGCTTTGGGGTCCTGAGTAGCTGGGACTACAGGCATGAGCCACCATGCCTGGCTAATTTGTTACCTTTTTTTGCGGGGCTGGGGTCTCACTGTGTTGCCTAGGCTGGTCTTGAACTCCTAGGCTTAAGCAATCTTCCCGCCTCAGCCTCCCAAAGTGCTGAGATTGTAGATATGAGCCACCTCGCCTGGCCTCATATCTTGATTTATTGTAATATGTTCTTTTCACCCTTCCTCTTCTCAAGATACCTTTCTAGTCTCTGTTCAAACACACTGTTCCTCCCAAGCGTCAGTGAAGACTAATTTATTTAACCAAAAAGTCTCCACCAGTTTGGAAGAATAGGTATCAATAAATTCTAATTGTTATACAACTGTATTTTTTAATTTTCTTTTTTCTTTTCTTTTCTTTTCTTTTTTTTTTTTTTTTTTTGAGACAGAGTCTCACTCTGTTGCCCAGGCTGGAGTGCACTGGCATGATCTCGGCTCACTGCAGCCTCGACCTCCTGGGTTCAAGTGATCCTCCTGCCTCAGCCTCCCAAGGAGCTGAGACCACAAGCATGAACCACCACACCCAGCTAATTTTTTTGCTATTTTTTTTAGTAGAGGCAGCATCTCGCCATGTTGCCCAAACTAAATTGAATTTTTTTTTTTAGATTTAAGTGCTGAAAAGTATTTTTCTGAATGAATTAGAGATTAATCCATCAATTACTGTCATGCATTTTCTTTTCTTTTTTCTTTTGAGGCAGCGTTTTGCTCTTGTTGCCCAGGCTGGAGTGCAGTGGCACAATCTCGGCTCACCACAACCTCCACCTCCCAGGTTCTAGCAATTCTCCTGCCTCAGCCTCCCGAATAGCTGGGATCACAGGCGCCTGCCACCACGCCCAGCTAATTTTTTGTATTTTTAGTAGAGATGGGGTTTCACCATATTGGCCAGGCTGGTCTTGAACTCCTGACCTCAGGTGATTCACCCACCTCGGCCTCCCAAAGTGCTGGGATTACAGGCATGCACCACTGCGCCCAGCTGTCATGCATTTTCATGAATGATTCCCAAATCTTCCTCTGTAGCCTTTACAATCCCTGAAGTCTTTTCTACCTCAATTCCTGTGTTACTAATTATTTACAGAATATTTCCTCTTAAATTTTTTTTTCATTGCTCTACTGCCCTACATAGTTTTAAAACGCTTCTTTTTTTTTTTTTTTTTTTTTTGAGACAGAGTCTCGCTCTGTCGCCCTGGCTGGAGTACAGTGGCAAGATCTCAGCTCACTGCAAGCTCCACCTCCCGGGTTGAAGCAATTCTCCTGCCTCAGCCTCCTGAGTAGCTGGGATTACAGGCACCTGTCACCACATCCAGCTTATTTTTGTATTTTTAGTAGAAACAGTGTTTCGCCATGTTGGCCAGGCTAGTCTTGAACTCCCGACCTCAGGTGATCTGCCCACCTCAGCCTCCCAAAGTACTGGGATTACAGGTGTGAGCCACCATGCCCAGCCAACTTTTTTTTTTTTAATAGTGATGGGAGTCTCACTATTCTTCCCAGGGTGGACTTGAACTCCTGGGATCAAGAGATCCTCCTGCCTCAGCCTCCAAGTATCTGGACTCTAGGTGGACCTCATAAAAACTTTTTTTTATTTTGAGACAAGATCTTACTCTGTTGCCGAGACTGAAGTACAGCGGCGTCATCATGGCTCACTGCAGCCTCAACCTCCTGGGCTCAAGTGATCCTCTCACCTCAGGCTCCCAAGAAGCTGGGACTACAAGCGTGTGCCACCACATCTGGCAATTTTTGTTTGTTTGTTTGTTTGTTTTTGGTGAAAACAGGGTCTCACCAAGTTGCCCAGCCTGGTCTAAGTCCTGAGCTCAAACAATCCTCCCACCTCAGTCTCCTGAGTAGCTGAAACCACAGGTGCATGCCACCATGCCAGCTAATTTTTTTTTTTTTTTTTTTTTTTTTTTTTTTTTTTTTTTTTTTTTTTTGAGACGGAGTCTCGCTCTGTCGCCCAGGCTGGAGTGCAGTGGCCGGATCTCAGCTCACTGCTGCAAGCCCCACCTCCTGGTTTTACGCCATTCTCCTGCCTCAGCCTCCCGAGTAGCTGGGACTACAGGTGCCCGCCACCTCACCCGGCTAATTTTTTGTATTTTTTTTAGTAGAGACGGGGTTTCATTGTGTTAGCCAGGATGGTCTCGATCTCCTGACCTCGTGGAGGTCCACCCTGGGAAGAATAGTGAGACTCCCATCACTATTAAAAAAAAAAAAAGTTGGCTGGGCATGGTGGCTCACACCTGTAATCCCAGTACTTTGGGAGGCTGAGGTGGGCAGATCACCTCGATCCGCCCGTCTCGGCCTCCCAAAATGCTGGGATTACAGGCTTGAGCCACCGCGCCCGGCCTTGCCAGCTAATTTTTTAAGATTTTTGTAGAGATGAGGTCTTACTAAGTCACCCAGGCTGGTAATAAATTCCTCGGCTCAAGCAATCCTCCCACCTTGGCCTCCCAAAGTGCTGGGATTACAGGCATGAGCCACAGAGCCTGGCCTAGAAACTTCTTATTTTGACTTAATATCAGAGTTACAAAAAAGTTGCAAGAATCATGCAAATAATTCTCATTTGCTCTTTACTGGCATTCTCCAAATGTTTGCATTTTATCATTTTATCCTTTTCCTTGTCTCTTGTTTATTCCCCTGAGCCTTTTAAGAGTACTTTGCAGATACGATTTTGCTTTACTGATAATGTTTCAATGAGCATTTCCTAAGAATAAGAACATTCTTTTACGTAAACATAGTACAATGATCAAAATCAGGAAATTAACATTGATACAATATGATTATCTAATCTAAAGATGTTATTGAGATTTCCCCAGCTGCCCTAATATGCCCTCTGTTGAGAAGTCAATCTCAGATTACTCATTGCATTCAGCGGTCATGTCTCTTACACCTTCTTTAATCTAGAATAATTCTTCAATCTGTCTTTTATAACATTGGTATTTTTGAAGTACATGTCAGTTATTTTGTGGACTATCCATCAGCTAAGTATTTCCTTGATCCTATATCCATTGGCATTAATGTGTCTCTGGAAGCTATGGTGATTAAAAGTAATCGCTTTTCTGTGTCTTCATATTTCCAGTTTTGTATTCCAGCACCACCTCTTACTACATGTGTGACCACTAAGCCATAGTTGCTCATCTTTAAAATTCAAAAAATTAGGCTGGGCTTTGCGAGTCATGCCTATAATTCCAACACCTTGCAGGGCTGAGACAGGAGGATCCCTTGAGCCCAGGATTTGAAGGAAGACCAGCCTGAGCAACATAGTATGACCCTGTTTCTATAAAAAATAAAAATTAGCCCAGTGTGGTGGTGCACTCCTATAATCCCAGCTACACGGAAGGCTGAGGTCAGAGGGTGACTTGAGCCTAGGGGTTGGAGGCTGTGGTGTGAGCTGTGATCGGGTCACTGCACTCCAGGCAGGGTGACAGAATTCATTCTGTCTTTGGTGGCGGGGGTGTGGAAATTGCAATAATTGTACCTGCCTAGTAGGTTATAGAGAGCATTAAAGGCAGTGACATATGAAAAAGAAGTTATCCAGCTGGGCGTGGTGGCTCACATCTGTAATCCCAGCACTTTGGGAGGCCGAGCTGTGCGGATCACGAGGTCAGGAGATCAAGACCATCCTGGCTAAATCTGTCTCTACTAAAAAATACAAAACATTAGCTGGGCATGGTGGCACATGCCTGTAGTACCAGCTACTCGGGAGGCTGAGGCAGGAGAGTCGCTTGAGCCAGGAAGTGGAGGTTGCAGTGAGCTGAGATCCCGCCATTGCACTTCCAGCCTAGGTGACAGAGCAAGACTCTGTCTCAAAATAAATAAATAAATAAAAATCAAGAAAAAACAAGGCCAGGCACATGATGGCTCACGCCTGTAATCCCAGCACTGTGAGAGGCCGAGGCAGGTGGATCACCTGAGGTCGGGAGTTCCAGACCGGCCTGACCAAGAGGGAGAAACCCCCGTCTCTACGAAAAATACAAAATTAGCCGGGCGTGGTGACGCATGCCTGTAGTCCCAGCTACCCAGGAGGCTAAGGCAGGAGAAACACTTGAACCTGGGAGGCAGAGGTTGCGGTGAGCCAAGATCGCGCCACTGCACTCTCCAGCCTCGGCAACAAGAGTGAAACTCTGCCTGAAAAATAAATAAATAGGAATTTATCCAATGCATGTCACAAAATCATTTGCTTTTTGTGTGCTTTGGCTTCTCAACTCCTCACTACTTGGCCACCCTTACATAGATGTATTCTAGTTTGCCCTATGTATGTCTAAAAATGAGGTTCTAGGCCGGGCGCGGTGGCTCAAGCCTGTAATCCCAGCACTTTGGGAGGCCGAGACGGCCGAATCCCCAGGTCAGGAGATCGAGACCATCCTGGCTAACCCGGTGAAACCCCGTCTCTACTAAAAAAAATACAAAAAATTAGCCGGGCGAGGTGGCGGGCGCCTGTAGTCCCAGCTACTCGGGAGGCTGAGGCAGGAGAATGGCGTAAACCCGGGAGGCGGAGCTTGCAATGAGCTGAGATCTGGCCACTGCACTCCAGCCTGGGCGACAGAGGGAGACTCCCTCTCAAAAAAAAAAAAAAAAAAATGAGGTTCTATAGCCACGCGTGGTGGCGTGCACCTGTAGTCACCAGCTATTTGGGAGGCTGAGATGGAATGTAGAGGCTGCAGTGAGCTGAGATCACGCCGCTGCACTCCAGCCTGGGCAAAAAGAGTGAAACTCCATCTCAAAAAAAAAAAAAAAAAAAATGTCAAGGGAGAACCCAATAGGAAGCCTTGTGACAAAAGTGAAACATTTATTTTTAAGTTGAAATCAATCACTCTCTGGGTCGGTTATTTCAAAGAGCTATAAATAAATTGTTAGGAACATTCAGCTAGATTTTAAAAAGTGATGCTTGGAGCCCTCGTGCCCACCACACCACCATAAATAATAATAATAATAAATAATAATAATAATAATAATAATAATAATAAACAAAAAATAAAAAGAAATAAATTGTACAGGCTTGTGGGCTAATTCACTTTCACCATCTTATTCCACAGAATAACTAAAGATGAAACCCCCTTCCTTTTGCAATCTCTATCCCCTACCCCACCCCTGGAGGGGATGGGAGGAGAAAAAGAATAACCAAAGATTTTTTTCTCATGCCTCTGGCATCCCCCCAGGCTACCAATTTAATAGCACTGTTTCTTTCTAAGTGCTTGTCTTAGTTTATCACAACTCATTCGTATTGAAATAACATTGGTCTCTAGTGGTTATTACTTTTCTTCTTACAAATCACTTGTTTAATAATCTATCCTAGTATCTTAATAGAGGTGGATTCAAGCAATAGTGAGAAGCTTCCAAAATCCTGGTATCTTTCTAACAATGTCACAGAGTTGCTATGTGACCTAGTAAGGTCACTCTTTTAACCTAGATGTTTCGTTTAAAACAATGAGAAAATTTGATCTACCACTTATTAAGCTCACTGTGCCAACTACCTTTATTTATTTTTGCCACAATCTGTGCAGTAAATATTCTCCCTGTTTTACAGATGAGAATACTGAGGCTGAGATACATTTAAAACCTTACCTAAAGTCACTCATTATAAGTGGTGCTAGATATATAGACTCACAGTGGCAAATTTTTGCAAACTCCTTATGCTGCGATTGACTTTAGGACACTCTATGGCCATTAACTGTAATCTTATACCAAATGGTACAGCCTTAAAAAATAGACTTGCTTTTTTAGAATTAAAAAAAAAAAAAATAGATTTGCTTGAGGATCTAAGTGCTCCCTACTCAACTAAAAGACAGCAATTCCCAAAGTGTTTTTGAAGGAACACTAGTTCCGCCAATAGCCTCAGGATAAAACAGCTGTACTGTCAAATGTTTGACATACGTTTCATACTATTGTGATTCCTTTGGAGATTTAAAGGGCTCTGTAAAGCGCTTTAGAAAAGAAACTTGTTTAATATTCTTGAGTCACAGAGCTCGAGTTTCCTAAAGCACGTTTAACATAAGCTGTTACAAGATGGTAAAGTTTTTTTTTTTTTTTCTTTTTACTCATTGGGACTTCAAGAATGTTTATCCAGAGAAACAATGAGATTTAAAAATGTGTATTCTTAGCTGGGCCCAGTGGCTTATGCCTGTAATCCCAGCACTTTGGGAGACTGAGGTGGGCGAATCGCTCGAGCCCAGGAGTTTGAGACCATCATGGCAAAACCCTGTCTCTACCAAAAATAAAAAAAAAATAGCCAGGCGTGATGGCACACACCTGTAGTTCCAGCTACTCAGGAGGCTGAGATGGAAGGATCAGCTGAGCCCAGGAGGTCAAGGCTGTGGTGAGCCATGATGGTGCCATTGCACTCCAGCCTGGGTGACAGAGTGAGAACCTGTCTCAAAACACACACACACACACACACACACACACACGAGTTCCTGGGAAAGCAAAATGTAGGGGTGTGTGTCTAACCTAATTGTCTGCAACCTGGCCTACTGTGGGAAGCTGGAAGAGTTCAAGGAGAGTATTCTGGCTGATAAATCCCTAACTACTAGCACTGACCAGGACAGCAGAACGGCATGCACTGGGCATGCTCAGCTAGACATACAGGAATTGTTGAATTTTTGTTGCACCTTGGAGTGCCAGTGAATGATAAAGACGATGCAGGTTGATCTCCTCTCATATTGCGGCTTCTGCTGGCCAGGATGAGATTGTAAAAACCCTTCTGGGAAAAGGTGCCCAAGTGAATGCTGTCAATCAAAATGGCTGCACTCCCCTACATTATGCAGCTTTCAAAAATAGGCGTGAGATTGCTGTCATGTTACTAGAAGGCAGGGCTAATCCTCATGCTAAGGACCATTATGAGGCTACAGCATTGCACTGGGCAGCAGCCAAGGGGTTTGGTGAGCATCTAGGTTGGGGACACATCCACATGCCAGAAGAGTGGTGCACCCCAACTCCATGGGAACAGAAGCTCCTATGCTTGGGACCCTGCTGGACCTCACCCTATGTACCTCTTCAGCTGCCCATTCATCTGTACCTTTATAGTATCCTTTATAGTAAACTGGTAAACAAGAAAAAAAAAAAAAAAAACACGCACACACACAAACAAACCCAAAAACAAACAAAAATAGCTGGGCGTGGTGGCACATGCCTATAGTTACAGCTACTTGGGAGGCTGAGGCAGGAGAATCACTTGAGCCCAGGAGGTTGAGGCTGCAGTGAGCCATGATCACACCAGACCCCTGTGCTCCAGGCTGGGAGATGGAGTAAGAACCTGTCTCAAAAACAGCAACAGCAACAACCAACCAGCCCCAACAAAAACAAAACAAAACAAAAAAACCACTTATTCTTTTTTTTTTTTTTTTTTTTTTTGAGACGGAGTCTTGCTCTGTCGCCCAGGCTAGAGTGCAGTGGCCGGATCTCAGCTCACCGCAACCTCTGCCTCCAGGGTTCACGCCATTCTCCTGCCTCAGCCTCCCGAGTGGCTGGGACCACAGGCGCCCACCACCTCGCCCGGCTAATTTTTTGTATTTTTTAGTAGAGACGGGGTTTCACCATGTTAGCCAGGAGGGTCTCAATCTCCTGACCTCGTGATCCGCCCGTCTCGGCCTCCCAAAGTGCTGGGATTACAGGCTTGAGCCACCGCGCCCGGCCAAAACCATTTATTCTTATTTAAATCTCCAAACTGACTATTTGGATAATGTTTTAATTTTTAAAATAGGCCTACTCCTGTCCTGGTGTGTCCATTATATGACCTTCACCACAGACTAGCTAGAGATGTGCTATTATCCCGATTTTACATTTGTAGGGAAAGGTGTGAGTTGTTAAGGAATGTACTCAACACCTTACAGCTGGAGAAAGGTGAAACTGAAACTCAAATTCAACTTTTCGCAAACCAAATTCAGTACTCTTTCACTTAACCACCTGTAATGTCTAATTTTCTGCCGTTGATCATTTTAAAAGCTTACTGACATTTTTTAAAACAAGCAATTTTGAGAAAAAGTAAAGATTATATTAAAAATATAAGGTGGCTGGGCGCGGTGGCTCAAGCCTGTAATCCCAGCACTCTGGGAGGCTGAGACGGGCGGATCACGAGGTCAGGAGATCGAGACCATCCTGGCTAACACGGTGAAACCCCGTCTCTACTAAAAAAATATACAAAAAAACTAGCCGGGCGAGGTGGCGGGCGCCTGTAGTCCCAGCTACTCGGGAGGCTGAGGCAGGAGAATGGCGTAAACCCGGGAGGCGGAGCTTGCAGTGAGCTGAGATCCAGCCACTGCACTCCAGCCCGGGCGACATAGCGAGACTCCGTCTCAAAAAATATATATATATATATAAGGTGACCAGCTGGGCGCAGTGGCTCATGCCTGTAATCCCAGCAGTTTGGGAGGCCAAGGTGGGTGGATCTCACCTGAGGTCAGGAGTTTGAGACAGCCTGACCAGTGTAGTGAAACCCCACCTCTAGTAAAAATACAAAATTAGCCAGGTGTGGTGGCCCATGCCTGTAATCCCAGCTACTTGGGAGGCTGAGGCAGGAGAATCGCTTGAAGCTGGGAGGCAGAGGGTACAGTGAGCCAAGATCATGCCATTGCACTCCAGCCTGGGCAATAAGAGCAAAATTCCGTCTCAAAAAATAAATAAAATTAAATAAATAAATAAATAAATAAATAAATAAATAAAAATATATATGAGATATATGATGATCTTTACAACAGTTTTAATAGTAAAAACCATATTTGAGATTTTTCCCTTTTAACGTTACTCCTTAGCATCAGCAGTTTAGGGTTTGGAATGGAAAACAGTCTATACCTTACTATGTTTGAGTCTTGGGGGAAAACAATCTGATCCTGGAAACAACAAATTAGCCCACAGCTATACCTGTTTACCTAGTCAATGTGTGTTTGTTCTGTTTGAAGATACTTCAAAAGTAACAATTGTAAAAGAGATTACTGCTTTGATCAGAGAATCTGAATCCCCTTTGTTTGGCCATGAATAATTGGTCTTTGTGATGTTAATGTTTCTTTTAAAGAGTATCAGATCTGTAAATGCACCTTAATTACAGGCAAGCAGTTTTGGAGGGAATTTGTGACAGCATTTTATGGAAAGTCTTTCCTAGTTCCCCTTCAAATCTAATTATAGTAGAAAGATTGTTTTAGGCCAAGCAGCAAAAAGCTATAATTATTAGTGCTTCCATTAATGTTCATGTAGGTCAAAAAAGTTATCTTATTGAAGAATAAGATTTAAATCTTAAAAATGCTTAATGTTTCCCTATAAAGCAAAGAACAACATGCAGAGCCTTACTGAGATGTCCTTGCTAATCTGTTCACCGTAATCATGCTGGCAGCTCAGGAGGCTGTTTTACAAAGACTTCACATTTAGAAACAGCACGTGGGAATCCGCAACTCAAACAATCTGTAATTCCCACATTTTATTTTTAAATTTGCAACCAACAGTCCAGTTAGAGTACATGAGTACCATATGGAGAGATAAATTTTTTTTTCAGGCCGGGCGCGGTGGCTCAAGCCTGTAATCCCAGCACTTTGGGAGGCCGAGACGGGCGGATCACAAGGTCAGGAGATCGAGACCATCCTGGCTAACACGGTGAAACCCCGTCTCTACTAAAATACAAAAAATTAGCTGGGCGTGTTGGCGGGCGCCTGTAGTCCCAGCTACTGGGGAGGCTGAGGCAGGAGAATGGCGTGAACCCAGGAGGCGGAGCTTGCAGTGAGCTGAGATCCGGCCACTGCACTCCAGCCTGGGGAACAGAGCGAGACTCCGTCTCAAAAAAAAAAAAAAAAAAAAAAAAAAAAAAAAAAAAAAAAAAAAAATTTTTTTTCAGTTCTTCTATGTGCATTTTGTGATTTTGTGGTATTAGGCTGAGTTTTTTGTTGTAAGAAGATATGTGTATTTATTTTGTCTGTTTGTGTGTGTGGTTTTTGTTTGTTTGTTTGTTTGTTTGTTCTGTTTTGAGAAGGAGTCTTGCTCTGTCACCAGACTGGAGTACAGTGGCGCGATCTCGGCTCACTGCAACCTCCACCTCCTGGGTTCAAGTGATTCTCCTGCCTCAGCCTCCCAAGTAGCTGAGACTACAGATACAAGCCACCATGCCTAGCTAATTTTTGTATTTTTAGTAGAGACGGGGTTTCACCATGTTGGCCAGGATGATCTCGATCTCTTGACCTCATGATCCACCTGCCTCAGCCCCCCAGAGTGCTGGGATTACAGGTGTGAGCCACCATACAGGCCGAAGATATATGTTAATACAGAATGTTAGATGTTGCTGAAGATGTGAGGAAACAGAATTGCTAAACTGCAGATAGGGTGATTTAGTTAGATATGAGGAAGAATTTCTCAACAGCAGAGTGAAATCTTATGTGGAGGTGGTTTGAAAGTTGCATATTTTATGAAATAGTATGTGGCAAAGCCTGGGCACACAGCAAGGCCTGTTAAGAGGAAGCTTTCAATTGATTGCATTTGTTACTGTACATGGTATTAAGTCCCAGAATGGGATTTTTCTACTCACCTGGTTACCGTGCTAATGATGACCACCATTCAGCATTTTATACACCAAGTACTTACCACCTGCTACCTTCCAAGCATTTTTTTCAATATTATGTTAACAGTTAAACTTATCATTTAAAGAACTATGAATAGAGCCAGCCTCGCCTGTGTATGAGGAAAAATGATATCTCTGAGGTTTAAAGCATACTGAATTAACACATTCCAAGTCATTTCTTCTTCTTCTTCTTCTTCTTCTTCTTCTTCTTCTTCTTCTTCTTTTTTTTTTTTTCCTAATTATGGCAGCTATTAGCTCTGCAGCATTGCATTCATTCCAAACAGCAGGGACGGAAAACAATAATCCTGTTTACCTGAAGCTGGAGAGAGTGTACCTAGCTTCGTTCCCTCCCCAGCCTAATCTAAATGCTTTGCTAGGTGCCATCCCACACAATAGAGTGTGACTGAGTCACTAGCAAACACTCTTCCCTCACCTGGTTAATTCACTTGTCACTGTAAACCTCTGCAAGGTCAAGAAATAACAGATAACAGGTCATTTCCAACTTAATAAGGTGGCACATTTTACTTACATTCATTTAAAAGACAGAGCCCTCAGATATATGAAAACTTGTTAAAAAGAAATCGTTCGATCTGTTAAAATTATCACAGGGAAAATAACAGAACTCCCTTGGATTGTTCTTGACAATTAATGGAATAGAAAGGTGGCGATTGTAAATGTCTTTTTTTTTTTTCTTTGCAGTAATGGAGAAAAGTAAATTATTAAATGGACACGTTATTTATGTTTGAAAAAAAAGCTGCATCTCACACTAGGAAAATAGGTTACAGGCAATTTTGCATTACAATGTGAACATATCATTAGTTTTAATTTTCCACACCAAAGATTTTAGGGTAATTTGCTTTCATTAGAATGGAGTAGTTTCTCCTCTACATACATTATCTTTCAAACCTCTGTTGCCTCCATGAGAGGTTTTAGTTCTTCTTTTCTTAATTTGCAAGAAAAATAGTCTTGATTTTTCTAAGTATCTAACTATTATGGCAAAAGTTTTATTGCATACAACAAGAGCTGAAACACAGGGTGAACCCACTGCAAATGTGCCATAACCATTGCATAATGCCAAATATCATAATATGTGAAGGTACACCACCACAATTTGACATGTTTTAGTGTTGTAGGGCACTCAGTGTACACAGTGTATTTCTCTACTGTAAAATGTAGCCTACTATAGAGGAAGAACAGTAATCAGTTACACATTAACCATAAAAGGTCATTTCTTGCAGCAAATGATATGTTGATGAAGCAATATTTGTCAGTAGACCCGAGTCTTATTACTGAATGACGCTCATGAAGAAAACCATTGTCTAGTGGGACATCATCATATATGCAAATCATCCATTTGTTTAGGATGGTTTAAATATCAAGTCTTTATCTTCACTTCTGTAATGTAACTCACTGACTTTTCAGCTAATCAATCCCTGATGCTACATTTTTCTGTTAACTTACTATGCTGCACATTCAAACAATGATTAATCACCTAACGTTAACTATGCGATAAGAAAAATATTAAAAGGAAATGAATGACGTATTCACTTGTGTTACAAAATTGTCTACAAACTAGTTTCCCAGCATGAGCTGTGGTTTATATTCAAACTTAAATAACTTGTCTGTGTAACCTTATCTTCCAGGTACTTCCTGCAAACTCCATACATTATGCAATCAAGCCCATAAATATAGGTAGAAGTTACCTTGAATGGCTGAAACGGAGTTAACCACACATATGTAGTTAGAGCGTTATCATTTCTCCCATAAACCTCTCCCTTTTAAGGGATTTACCAAGCTATCATAAAAAATGTGTTATTGCCTGTATCTTTGCAAAACATGAGTTCCTATGAAGTGACTTGCCAGCCTGGGTAACAAAGAGAGACCTTGTCTGTACAAAAACCTTTAAAAATTAGCCAGACAGACACGGTGGCATGCGCCTGTAGTCCTTGCTATACCCAGGAGGCTGAGGCAAGAGGATTGCTTGAGCCCAGGAGTTCCACGCTGCAGTGAGCTATGATTGCACCACTGCACGGCAGCTTAGGTACCAAAGAAAGACCCATCTTTAAAAAAATGTGACTTGGCTTCTTTTTTTTTTTTTTTTTGACAGAGTCTTGCTCTGTCATCCAAGCTGGAATGCAGTGGCACAGTCTTGGCTCACTGCAACCTCCGTCTCCCAGGTTCAAGCGTTTCTCCTGCCTCAGCCTCCGGAGTAGCCAGGACCATAGGAGACCGCCACCACGTCTGGCTAATTTTTGTATTTTTAGTAGAAACACAGTTTTACCATATTGGCCAGGCTGGTCTCGAACTCATGACCTTGTGATCTACCTGCCTCAGCCTCCCAAAGTGCTGGGATTACAGGTGTGAGCCACCGCGCCCAGCTGACTTGGCTTCTTAAACATTAAACATACCGGACTTTGTTGCCACATGTCACAATGGCCAGTGTGTTTGTATACTGATATCACTGAATTGAAGTGGCACTGGTATTAAGTATTCTCTCTTTAGTTTTTCTAAATGTCTGAAAAATTAGCATACTATAATTCCAATGATGACATATTACCAGGGTCATACAAACACATTTAACCACCTCACCAAACAAACAAGGCGAAGTGTAAAATAGGATGCTTTATGGAGGAAAAAAATGAATACACCTAATCAAATATTCATGGTGAAAGGGATAGAGATTTTCCAGAGATATATCAACTGAAAATAATTGGGCAGGAAAATTGAAAGGATCAGATTTCCTTTCCTAAGCTGACTTTGTAAAATGCTACATAGCAAGCATCACATTGATCATTCTGCTGGTTTATTTTCAGGCGCTGCTGCCAGTAGCTTTATATCTTGCAGCATATGTGGAGTAGATTAAGAAACTAAACTCAGTTATTGTGAGGGTCTAACATTTTTTAAACAAGTAAACACAAGGCCTTTCTTTCTCTTTGTATCTTTATTTTATTTTATTTGCATTATTGTTTTCTAATTTATTATTCATTTTTTAAAATAGAGACAAGGTCTTGCTATGTTGGCCTGGCTGGTCTCAAACTCGTGTCCTCAAGCAACCCTCTTGCCTCAGCCACCAAAACTGCTGGGATTACAAGTGTGAGTCACTATGTCTGGCCCATTTATTGATTTATTTTTTACAGACAGGATCTTGCTTTCTCACCCAGTCCAAGTGCAGTGGTGAATAGTTTACTGCAGCCTCAACCGCCTGGGTTCGAGAGTTCCTCCCACCTCAGCCTCATAAGTATCTGTGACTACACGGATTTTTCATTATTACAAACACCGTCTAATGTAAAAAGTTTTGTTGTTGTTGTTGTTGTTGTTGTTTTTTTTAAAGATGGAGTCTTGATCTTGTCACCCAGGCTGAAGTGCAATGGCATGATCTCGGTTCACTGCAACCTCTGCCTCCCGACCTCAAGTGATCCGCCTGCCTCAGCCTCCCAAAGTGCTGGGATTACAGGCATGAGCAATGGCCGCCTGCCAGTAAATTGTTAACAATTGTGTGTTAGCCATTCTAGACAATGTACATTTCACATAAATTATTTACATAAATGGTACCATGAAATATGTGTTACCTAGTGACTTTTTTTCCCCACTTATTTTGCCTTTAGAGATCTTCTTTTTTTTTTTTCTTTCAGATGGAGTCTCTGCCACCAGGCTATAGTGCAGTGGCATGATCTCAGCTCACTGCAACCTCTGCCTCCCTGTTCAAGCGATTCTCCTGCCTCAGTCTCCCGAGTAGCTGGGACTACAGGCACAAGCCACCACACCCAGCTAATTTTTGTATTTCTAGTAGAGATGAGGTTTCACCATCTTGGCCAGGCTGGTCTTGAACTCCTGACCTCATGATCCACCCGCCTGGGCCTCCCAAAGTGCTGGAATTACAGGCGTGAGGCACCGTTCCCACCTAGAGATCTTCTTGTGTCAGTATAGATATAGCCACTTTACTATGTTAAAATTGCTGAATAGGACGGGTGTGGTGGCTCACGCCTGTAATCCCAGCACTTTGGGAGGCTGAGGCGGGCAAATCACGAGATCAGGAGTTCAAGACCAGCCTGGCCAACATGGTGAAACCCCATCTCTACTAAAAATACAAAAATTAGCTGGGTGTGGTGGCACGTGCCTGTAATCCCAGCTACTTGGGAGGCTGAGGCAGGAGAATCGCTTGAACCCAGGAGGTGGAGGTTGCAGTGAGCCAAGACCATGCCACTGCACTCCAGCCTGGTGACAGAGCAAGACTCCATCTCCAAAAAGGAAATTGCTGAATAGTAGTACATGGTGTGGATGTACTAGAGTTCACTTAGTCATTTACTTCATCATTACATACTTACTGTTGGATATTTAGATGGCTGCTGATTTGTCATTATTACAAACAGTGCTGCAATAATTCTGCTATACCTGTCTTTGTGCACATTTGAATAATTTTAAGGAATAAATTCTTAAAAGTGGAATGCCAAAGTGTATGACACTTTTGTGTGTGTGTGTGTGTATATACATATAATATATATGTATATATACATATTATATATTTATATATACATACTATATATTTATATATACAATATATATTTATGTATACATACAATATATTTATATACTATATATTTATAAATACTATATATTTATATATAAATATATAGTATCTATAGTATATACAATATATAGCATATAAATATATATATTTTGTATATATATATAAACGCTCAAGTGATTCACCCACCTCAGCCTCCCAAAGTGCTAGGACTACAAGTATGAGTCACCACACCCAGCCGAAATTTTATATTTAATAGATCCATGAAATTGCCCTCTGTACAGATATATATTTTACAAAGTCCACAAGAAGTTATATTTTTACTAACATTATGAGACATTCAGTTTCCTCTACAGCCTCCTGGAATCTTTCTCATTTTTGTGCATCAGTTGAACAAAATGCTATTCCAATACTGTTTTAATTTACATTTTCCTGATACTCAGGGGGCTGGCAATCTTTTCATATGTTTATTGGCCACTTGTATGTCTTTTTCGTGAATTGCCTATTTACTCCTATGGCCTAATTTTTTTTTTTTTTTTTTTTTTTTGAGACGGAGTCTCCTTCTGTCGCCCAGGCTGGAGTGCAGTGGTCGGATCTCAGCTCACTGCAAGCTCCGCCTCCCAGGTTTACGCCATTCTCCTGCCTCAGCCTCCCGAGTAGCTGAGACTACAGGCGCCTGCCACCTCGCCCGGCTAGTTTTTTTGTATATTTTTTTTAGTAGAGACGGGGTTTCACCGTGTTAGCCAGGATGGTCTCGATCTCCTGACCTCGTGATCCGCCCGTCTCGGCCTCCCAGAGTGCTGGGATTACAGGCTTGAGCCACCGTGCCCGGCCTGGCCTAATTTTTTGTTTGTTGGATTATCTTTTTTTTTTTTTTTTTTTTTTTGAGATGGAGTTTTGCTCTTGTTGCCCAGGCTGGAGTGTAGTGGCACGATCTCGGCTCACTGCAACCTCCACCACCTGGGTTTAGGTCATTCTCCTGCCTCAGCCTCCCGAGAAGCTGGGATTACAGGCATGTGCCACCATGCCCAGCTAATTTTTTTGTGTTTTTAGTAGAGACGGTGTTTCACCATGTTGGCCAGGATGGTCTCGATCTCTTGACCTTGTGATCTGCCCGCCTCAGCCTCCCAAAGTTCTGGGATTACAGATGAGAGCCACTGCACCTGGCTAATTTTTGTATTTTCAGTAGAGATAGGGGTTCTGCATGTTGGTCAGGCTGGTCTCCAACTCCTGACCTCAAGTGATCCTCCAGCCTCAGCCTCCCAAAGTGCTGGGATTACAGGCCTGAGCCACCACGCCCGGCCAGATTATCTTTGTCTTTAAATAGCTTTTTAAAGAATGTCTTTTGTGATTGTGAATATTAATCTTCTGCTGCAAATAATTTCTCCTGGTCACTTACTATTTTAGGAACTTGAGGGTAGAGGGGTCACTTGTCTTTTAACTTTTTTTTTTGGCAGGGAACAGAGTCTCACTCTGTCACCCGGGCTGCAGAGAGTGGTGAGATCACAGCTCACTGTAGCCTCAACCTGCTAGGCTCAAGCAATCCTCCTGCCTCAGCCTCCCAAGTAGCTAGGACTACAGGCATGAGTCACTGCCCTATGTCTTTTAACTTTATGATCACACTGTTTCACAAGACTTTCCATTATGTTAGAAATTCTCCTGGTCTTTATTACATCAATTATTTACACAGCATGGAGAAATCTGATTTGATCCATTTATGGGCTAATTGTTCTGATCAATTTATGTAATCTGTGTTGAACCCTAAGCACCGTGCCAGTTTTTGGCCGGAATTCCCTCTGCTTTCGTCCTATCTACCATTTTGCAGCTTGCAGAGTCTTGTGCTTTCTTTAAGGGTTAATCCAAGTATCAAAGTCCACAGTGATCTCCCTCTTCCTGGTTCACCAGGCGTTCGGGACATGATAAAGTTTTGTATTTTGCATGTGTATATATTGTAACTTAAACTAGATGGGATTCTATTCAAGTGAAGCAGCTGCGCTTTTGTCTGGACTCTCAGTGTTTTTACTGGTAGGAGTCCAGTACGTATCTGTTGGTTATTTTAAAAATACTTTGTCATAGGAAAATCTTCAATGACTCCTTTCTGCCTCATACATACACACTGTGGGCAATTTGCATCGGCATCTCTTCAATCATCCTTTGTGCGTGCTCTGTCTTCTGTTGAGGTGCGTCATTAGGCCACCCTGCTCCTTACCTCTGGGGTTCCAAACCTCAACAATAATGTTGTGAACTATGTTAAGGATCCCATTTCCTCAAAACGTTCTGGTGGCATAAAAAGAAGAATCTAGTATTTTTCACATTTGAAAGATATATCTTTAAAGTCCAACTGGCGCCTGGCATGGGTCTTTATTTCATGCTACCTCAGATCTGCTTTCTCAAACACAACTGCAGTGTGCGATGTCGGGATTTAACGGTGGCCCCCCTAAGATCAGACCCCATGATCCTTGACAGCAGGTTTTTTGGCTTTTCAAAATTAAAGATAAAACCAGGTCTGGTGCGGTGGCTCACACCTGTAATGTCAGCACTTTGGGAGGCCAAGGTGGGCGGATTACGACATCAGGAGTTCAAGACCAGCCTGGCCAACATAGTGCAACCTCGTCTCTACTAAAGATACAAAAAGTACCCGGGCATGGTGGCACATGCTTGTAGTCCCAGCTACTTGGGAGGCTGAGGCAGGAGAATCACTTGAACCCGGGAGGTGGAGATTGCAGCGAGCCGAGATCGCACCACTGCACTACAGCTTGGGCAACAGAGTGAGACTTCATCAAAAAATAAAAAAATAAGAAAAACTAATCAAAACTACATTAAAGTAAAATTGATATTTTATTATGTGAGTTGTGCATATTATTACCGCTGCCTCTACTATGTTTACCTTTTTTTTTTTTTTTTTTTTTTTGAGACAGAGTATCTCTCTTGTTGCCCAGGCTGGAGTGCAGTGGCACGATCTCAGCTCATTGCAACCTCCGCCTCCCGGGTTCAAGTGATTCCCCTGCCTCATCCTCTTTAGTAGCTGGGATTACAAGTGCCCACTACCACATCCAGCTAATTTTTTTGTAGTTTTAGTAGAGATGGGGGTTTCACCATGTTGGCCGGGCTGGTCTCGAACTCCTGACCTCAAGTGAGCCACCTGCCTTGGCCTCCCAAAGTGCTGGGATTATAGGCGTGAGCCACTGTGCCCGGTCTATCCTGATATTTTTAAAGACATTAAGGCAGTAATGTTCTTTCTGACATTTTAGTTTAAAGCTCTGGAGCCTCGTGTGTGTGTGTGTGTGTGTGTGTGTGTGTGTGTGTGTGTGTGTGTG